>NC_087214.1:60948712-61023516 GCF_015104395.2 Macrobrachium nipponense | reverse complement strand
GGTCTGACCATTGATCCTGCGGTGCACACCCCGATCAATCGGACAGAGCTTGGATCCCTCCCTCGCTCTTACGACCAGGGAGGCTTCCAAGGTTGGCGAACACCAGTCTGTTCACAAAAGACTCAGATTCCACCCACCAAGAAGTGAGTCTTCCTATTGTAAAAGGACCGAAGGTTTGTATGCCGTGTCGGAACAAATGACAATTTGTCTAAAATTGCATTTTTTCCTACTATACAAACCTGAGGTCCTTTTACACATAGCCCCACCTCATGCCACCCACCCTCAGTCTGCAGTTTTTGCTTGGGCCAAAAGCAAAAGTGATTTGTTTACCTCCAGTCGGCGCGCGCTCGCGCCTGTCGGACAAGCAGTTAACTACCGAACCCCGTTGTTCGAAAAGCTTACGACCTATCCAGCTGCCGCTAGTACCTTCCTATTGTAAAAGGACCTCAGGTTTGTATAGTTAGGAAAAATGCAATTTTAGACAAATTGTCATGTTACGACAATACCTACTCAGCTTCGGTATTTAACAAAGGTTGTTTGGCTTAAATTTGCATTATTGAGAGCTTTCTTAGACTCGAGAATAATTTTTTTTTATATCCATTCATTGAAGGGAGTAACTGGCAACTCAGAATGAATGCAGCCAGGCAGTGAACGAGACGGCTGTAATTGTAAGCCAATCCAGTACCATCCGGTTCTCGGTCGTGAAACGGTTGGGTACGTCCTCTCTCTCCTAAGGGATCGAATGCTACACCGTATATTCCCCCTACAACTCAGGGACTTAACCACGAATTGAGGGATATTTAGGACAAACATGAATAACATCGTATTCGTTTTGCTAAGGATCTCTCTCTGCCTCGGCGAGGAAAGAATGTAGTAGAAAATTCACCTTAAGATAACGGTTACGGTTAAGCCTTATGCACACACCGTAGTTAATTACAGAGTTCCTACTATCCTTACAAGAGTTTCCTAGATGAATGCTGTTTACCACAAGTGATGGTATTATAAAGGATTTTAATTCGGCAGAGCACGATTTAACCTATTTGGAAACCAGACACGGAACGTAACGATCGTTCGATGCGGGATTTTGCACGTCCGTGAGAACCTTTTTGATCGACGATAATAACTGTTAACGTATGTTTTAACATTTATTGGAAAGAGTTGTCAGACCCTGCGGAAAGTATTCACAGATCTCTTCACAAGGTAGAAAATGAACCAGCTTCTTATAGATTGCTTCCTTTTCCTCGAAACAAGAGAGGTAGCAAGATACGCCATCTTTAATTTAAATAGGGGAATAAACTTTAGTCTTTTTTCCCCTAGTTATATATTATTCTTAACAGATATTAAATAATAAATGGGCGTCAAAGGAAGAAGATGAATGCATCATTTTGGCAATAAAAAGTTTGGATTCACAGAGGTCACGTTCTTCTTTCAGCATGTGTCGGAAGGTTTTTCTAGAGAGTAGAGATTTTATCGGAATCTATTATAAATATTGGACCTGACCTATCCACTCTGAGTCTGTCTGCGTGCAGACTGACCAGAAGTAAATATGAATGAGAGGATTTTTTCAAGGAAAGCTTGATAATTCCTTAAATATGTTAAAGACATAGAGTTGCTGCAGATCGTGCTAGATGGAAAGGGGAAACTGTCCTCTTCCGATCCTACTGTGAACCACATAGTAATGGTTTTCTGCCCTTTCAGAGGGAAGAATCACCTTGGTATTTTATGCTATCAATGAACACCGTAAAAAGATATACTCTGTCTCGACAAAGAATATTAGAGATAGTAGAGAATTAAGATCTTCGGGATCTTATACAATACCTCTATACGATAAGAGTAAGAGATCTTATACTTAGAATGGGATCCTAATTTGGGCCTCAGATTCAGTGTTCCGACAAGATGGAACTGCTCCTAATCAAATGTTTCTCTTGGTCCTAAACGATCAAAAAGGACAAGTGAAATTGTGGGCTTTAGAATCTGGAATTCTATGAAGACTTGGCAATGGGTTCTGGCCAGCATAGTATGTTTGGCAAAAGAACTAAAGCCTTTTATTCCTGGATCAACGCTTTCAGATAGAGGTTTCGTTGTCCAGGTAATGTATTGACATTGTCATCTACAGAAGAAGACAAGGTTTAAACGTTTACTGACAGAGTCTTTGGAACACGATGAGGGCTCAAACTACTTCCCACAAAAGGTTCAGAGAGATACATTCAAGAGCTAGAATCAGGAGTCCTACCATTTCAGCTCGGAATCTCTTGAACTTCCAGGCCTCCTTCCCTTCCTTCGGCAAGGATAGGGAAGCTTCTGCAACGAGAAAACTCATCAACATGTAGGAGGAGAACTCGTTAGCAACGGAAGAGTATTCAATAAGGATCCTCCTCGAGGAGACTTGTCTCTCGGACTTTTAGATTTCCTATCGTCTACTGGATGTAGTGACTAAAATCACCTCCCCTTGCCGGAAAGGCCAAAAGCTCAAAGTGAAAGAATTTCTTCCACCCTTCTCCAGTCTCCTGATAAATGATGGTGGATCTTCAGGACTTTCGGACAATGTAGCGCCAGTCAGGCGCCAAAATGCCCAAAACAGGCAGGGTGAAGACGCCAGAGAAAAGACAGTCAATATGAGCACTGTCATTGTTTGATAAGGAGAAGAGCGGGCCTCCAACCTGGGGCAGTGCGCTAGAGGCGAACAAAACGGGAAAAAGTGTCCGATGTGGACATCGCCAGTTTTCCTCGAGACTCTTAACAAGCTCGAAGCTCCAGCAAGTGGGGAGAAGTCAGCCACGCGCCAGGCGCGGGATGCTCCAAAACATGGCGCAAATGCACTGGCAAAGGTGCGAGGCTCTAGCCAGGCACGAGGCGCCAGGCAAACAGGATGCGCCCAGCCAGGCGCCAGCCAGGGCGGAGGCGCCAAGCAGCGCGAGGCGTCAGCCCAGGCGCAAAGCGCACAGCCAGGGCGCGAGCGCCAGCCAGGCGCAAGCCAGGCGCTAGGCTTCATCCAGATGAGATCAGTTCAAAGAAAAGTCCTAGTCTTTCTTTGAAACATGGTGATCTCTAAAGGCACTTCATAAATTTGACTTGAGTACCTTAAACAGCTGAGAATTTAAAAGCTCATGAATTGCGAGCTTTTGCAAATTCTTGTTTCTTTTCGTAACAATATGTCAGAAGACATATTAGCTTAACATATGAGAGATGCAACTATGTGTTGACTGCTCATTACACGAAGGACTTCAAGTTAACCTACGAGAGATCTTTCTCTCTTGGTTTATACGTATCAGCGGATACGTTGCTGGGATAAGGAGCCGACACTGATCCTTTAATAATGAGTTGAATTTATTTTAACTTAGTGATTTTTTTTTTGAGGTTTGAAAGGATTTGGGGGTTTGGATAACTCTTTTTCAATTTTAGCACGAACCCTCATGTTAGGAACAGGTGATCGGGATCGGTGTTGCGCTCCTTAGTTATGCCAATAGGCATAGGCATATTGTCATATAAGCGGATTAGCACCCATTGACAAATGCCAATTAGGCTTGACGGAGTAAGTGGATAAGACCCCATCGGTAGACCCACAAGAACTCTTGGCCACAGATCACTATCTTGCTAAGGCTCTTGAGACGAAGCAGACTCCTATGCAATAGCTAGGAAGTCGAAACCCTTCGGTCTAGAAAACACAGAGGAACCGAAGGTTCTGATAAAGTACCTACAACACATGTTGTTTACCTGTCTAGTCAGGAGTTAGCTGTTCTCTTGCCCTCCACCAAAGGGTGTCAATCAGCTATGTATATATCTGACGGTAGTTGAATGTATGAAAATGATATTGTTATGATACAATAAAGTTTCATACATACTTACCTGGCAGATATATACGATTGAAGACCCACCCAGCCTCCCCGCAGGAGACAGGTGGAAGAGAGAATCTGATTAGAAAACGGGAATGGTTCCTAGTCCTGCCACCCAGCGGCAGGCCGGTAGATCACCTGACCTACCTGTAGCGTGTGCCGCGAAATTCGAATTTCTGTCGGGGACGACGGAGTCGATAGCTATGTATATATCTGCCAGGTAAGTATGTATGAAACTTTATTGTATCGTAACAATATCATTTTTCTCAATCAAAACATATGCCCCTCAATGGTAACTTTCCTCTTTTAACGACTTTATGGTCATTGCAAATTCGGCCCCATAATTTCTTATGGTGCGAAAACAGAGGTGCAGGGACTGAAAACGATTGCGTCACACTACGGCGATAATCCGGCAGTAAATCATCTTCTATATCCAAAAAGTAAATAATAAAGATATATATGCGCATTACGATTGTACCAATTAGTACATGAAAAGCTGATAATCTGCATGAATAACTGGTAAACTGTTCTGCAAGAAAGTTGAGTAAAGCAATTATTTACAATAGGTACGAAAGTCAAGATGTCGTGACGTCTTAATACAGGACATAGAAGAACGTTCTAATTCCAAAAAATAATTACTTAAATTTGAGTCAGAATCGAGTTACTTTTTCAATAATGAATATTTTCAAATTAATCATCATATATATGTAAAATATTGATGTTTTACTATTTATTTAAAAAATTATCGAAGTGCACTCTTCGTCGTCGTCTTCTACAAAACAGATGTTTACTCGGTGAGGAAAAGTTTTCCGATTGTTGTGATGAAAGTGCCCCAGCGTCTGTGGGTACAAGTGGTGTGCGGATTTATCACAGGAAATGGTTAGTTTATTGACACAAGCGACTCTGCAAACATCGAGATGGCGTCAATCTTCTAAATACTTCGAGTTGTAAGTAAAAATGTTGAACGCGTTTTGGTGAGATTTGCACTACGTTTGACACCGTTTTCAGTACCCTCTGTTTAAATCTTAAAATTTGGCCTTAATTTCTAACTTTGGAGAAAGTCTTACTACTTCGAAAGGAGAGTAGAGGTCTTTAGCTCCATTTCTCACCAACAACAAGTCGCGACTGATGCCCATCTCCGATGTCAGGACGCGTTATAATGTACTGTTTTTGGGATTGTCCAAGCTGATCGTACATGGTCCACTCTGGACCCTACGGTTTTTTACCCTAAACAACCGCGGACGATCCATCGTCATCGCGCTAGCCAGACCTTATTCACTCGATATTTAATTGGTGAAACAAGAATACAATTACAACTTTACACATACCATTCAAAAGATTGAAGTTTCGTCAACATAATGTGATATATGAAAGCGCCATATGAACTAAAATAACCATGTGAGATCTTCGTAAAATATGTTTTCAAGGCAGTTTTGAAATCCAATATGGCGGCAATCGTGTGGCTGGCCGGTCTAACCACGGACAATCCACCATCTTTCCCAGCCTTCCCAGCACTCATTTGAACCATGTTAGCGTATATATGTAACGTTTATTGATCTTACGCTAGGTTGCAGTTGTAATCAGCACAATAAAACATTTTGATGTCTATTTTAGTGAAAGTAAGAAACTTTTTACTCCCGGGGTCATGGTTTGAACTGAATTTATTTTTACCTTGTAATTGGTGGTTTTATCCTTACTGCCATCACAACTGAAACTCCACAGTGCTTATTTGGTCTTAATTCACTCCACATTGCACTTGAAGTACGTTGCTGTTCCTGGTTCCTAAGTACCTACTCACTCCGCATACACAGTCACGAGCAGCAGATGACAATACTGATTATGAGGTGCAAAGCTTTATTCCCTTAATTGTTTACTCATTATTTAGTTTAGCTTTACTTTATTACTTCAAAATGTTTATTTAATTCATGTCTATTATCCCTTTTTTGCAACCAAATTAACCCCGAAAAATTACAAATATTTCGGATGTATGGTTACGAGCAGGCGACGCGAGAAAAAAATGACTCATCTTTGCCAATCTAGTGGAGCGTCACACATACGCTGATGCATTTACAAACTGTTTCCATGAATTCTAGTTGTCATAGTAATGCCGTAATGATAAAATTGCTGTAATATGTATATATACTACAAATAGATATGCTAATTTCACTTTTTCATACAATGAACTTACCTGTCAGATATATACTTAGCTAAGACTCCGTCGTCCCCGACAGAAATTCAAATTTCGCCCATCGCTACCTGGACGGTAGGTCAGGTGATCTACTGCCTGCCCTGGGCGGCAAGGGGGACTAGAACCATTCCCGTTTTCTATACATATTCTCTGTCGCCGGTGGTATCAACATTGTTGTTACTACCTCCTGACTGGAATTTGCTTTTCAAGACTTTTTGATCATCTATTTTGGATTTCTTGGTGACGTACTGGATCGTTGTTTTGGCATTCGCTACCGGGTGGACTGGATTTGGACTTGCTTTTGATTTTTCCTGATAGAATGTCTGATTCAAGTGGTTAGTGTGAGAGTGTGTGTGAATGTAGGCTGCAAGGTGAGGATACCGAAGGCTTCGGTTGATCCTCACACTGTATGTCGTAAGTGTAGGGGTTTGACTGTTCTTTAGCTAACACCTGTAGTTGAGTGTGAAAAGTTGAATGCTAAGAATGGAATGGACTCTAACTTCTTACTTGAAGAAGTTAGAGAGGGATAGAATTAGACGGGCTGCACAAAAGGGTGTGAGTACAAGGCCTATTGAGCCTTTTTCTGAGTCTAACTCTCCTGTTATTAATGATTTTGATTCTCCCTATGTATCTGAACCCTCACAGGCTTTGCATTCGGATTCGGCTTCTGAAATCGCCAATCTGAAGGCTACTCTTCGTAAGATGAAGACCAAAAATGGTGGCCATGCAAGGTAAGGAAAGTGATAGTGAATTACTTAGTAAGTGAGTGTTCCCAGTGTTGTGGAGGGGGCGTTCGACCGTCCCTGCGATGCTCCCCAGGCCTAGACCTCTTCCTAACTCACATACCCAGAGGAGAAGGAAAGTCGAAAGTCGTACGGAGGTTGTGGGGAATCCCCAACGGTCAGGCGTCCCTTCAGCAGGTTCTGTTTCGCTACAGTCTGCTCAGGACCGCTTTAATAGAAGCGTCCTACGAGATTGTTTCTCGTCGTCCGGTTCTCCTTCACCTAAACGAGGGTGGAAGGACTCGGATCTTTCTAGGCCACTGAAAAGGCACTGGAAAGAACGCGCGTTTGACTCGAGCCTGGAGCGCTTCTCGGAGGAAGCCCCCTCTTCTATCAAGAAGGCTAAGCTGGTCTGGACGCCTCCTTGATCGGTAGTTGAGGATCGCACTCCTTCGAGTTCTCCTGCTTCTTCTATTGAAGAGGAGCTGGTGTGGTTCCAAGAGGATATTGCTAGCGGTACAAGAGCAATTAGCCTCTTTGGTTGGAGTTCTTTCGAGGGATCCCCCTCGCAAGAAGGACGCTAGACTTCTATTAAGAAGTCTCGTCTTCTTTTGCCTGCCAGACGTGAAGCGTCCTCCTTCAGGCATGAAGAGCCTTACATGCGTGAGACGTCTTCCAGGCACGAAGATTCTTTCAGGCGTCAGGAGCTATCCAAGCGAAGTTGTTGCTCTAGATAAGGATACGCTCAGGCGCGAGGCGCCAGCCAGGCGCGAGGAATCAGCCAAGCGCGAGGCGCCAGCCAGGCGCGAGGAGTCAGCCAAGCGCGAGGCGCCAGCCAGGCGCGAGGAGTCAGCCAAGCGCGAGACGCCAGCCAGGCGCGAGGAGTCAGCTAAGCGTGAGGCGCCAGACAAGCGCGAGGCGTCAGCCAGGCGCGAGATGCCAGCCAAGCAACAAGCTCCAGCCAAGCGAGAAGCGCCAGCCAAGCGCGAAGAGCTTTCCAGGCGTGAGAAGTCAAGCAGACGCGAGACTACTAGTAGACTTGAGAGAGAATCTGTTCACTCTATGAGTCCCTCTCCTAGTAGGAGTTTGTCGCCAGTAGAGAGAGAACTTGGTGAAGATCCTCTCGTTTTTCAAGCCAATTCTCCGCACGGTGTGGAAGTAGATTCGGAAGACGAGGTTAACGGTAGAGAAGGCTTCTCTAACTATAGAGTTTTGACGGACCTTCTTTTGCAGGAGTATGGAGATTCGTTGACTCCTGCGGCTCCTCCTTCGCCTCGATCACTGTTTTCGAGTGCGATCATACCGAAGTCTTCGTCGGTGTTGAAGATGAGACCTACGATCTCTATGAAAAGAGCTCTACAGTCTCTGGACAAGTGGATGTTGTCGAAGAAGGATCTGGGCAGAACCCCACTTCTGTATGCCTCCAGCCATACTTTCTGGTAAAAGAGGTGTCTGGTACCGAACTGGGGAGAACATGGGCCTTTCTCTCCCAGCGTCGGCTGAAGCGGACTTTTCAACCTTGGTTGATTCATCGCGGAGACACGCTTTGAATGGAGCTCGTGTGACTTGGGCGATTTCTGAGACTGATCATCTCCTCAAGGGCCTCTTCCATATTTTGGAAGTGTTTAATTTCCTAGACTGGTCCCTTGGGGTGATGTCTAAGAAGGCTCATGACTCGGAAGGTCTAGACCCCGAAGTCATTCTTAGTATTTTGTCATGTATTGACAAGGCAGTACAAGACGGATCGGGAGAAGTCTTCTCTCTCTTTGGAGCGGTACTCCTTAAGAAGAGGAGTATTTTTAGTGCCTTCTTAACCAAGGCGGTTTCTCCCTCACAGAGAGCAGCCCTGGTTTTCGCTCCCATGTCAGACTTCTTGTTTCCTTCTCAATTAGTGAAGGACATTTCTCGCTCACTGACTGAGAAGGGCGCACAGGATCTTCTCCTTCACACTGCATGGAAGAAGAGACCCCTAGTTGCGGTTGACAGAAAGGACCGACTTCTACTGTTTCAGCCCTTCGAGGAGGGCCCTCCCTCCAGAGCTCCCTCTAAGAGAAGAGGTCCTGAGAGGAGAGGTAAAGCTTCTTCCCGTCCCTTTAAGAAAGGGAAGTGAGACAGACAACCTCCAAACACCAGTGGGTGCCAGGCTTGCTCGAATTTTGCAGACGCCTGGACATTCATAAACTCGGACGCCTCTTCGATGTCCATATCAGGAAAGGATATCTTATCCCCTTCCAGGACAGTCCTCCCCTAACGACTATTCCGCGGGAACTGTCAGCCAGATACAGGGACCTGTACTGAGGGATACTCTTCGTCTGATGGTGAATCAAATGTGGGACAAACGAGCTATAGAATTAGTTCTGGAGCAAAACTCTCCGGGGTTTTACAATCGGCTTTTTCTGGTTGCGAAAGCCTTGGGGGGCTGGAGACCAGTACTAGATGTCAGCGCTCTGAACAAGTTCGTTCTAAAGGAGAAGTTCTCTATGGAGACTTCGGCCTCAGTCCTTGCGGCTTTACGTCAAGGAGATTGGATGGTGTCGCTGGATCTCCAGGACGCTTATTTTCATGTCCCGATTCACCTTCTTCGAAGAAGTACCTCCGTTTCATGACGGGGGGAAGGATTTTTCAGTTCAGGGCCTTGTGTTTCGGCCTGTCCACAGCTCCTCAGGTCTTCACAAACCTGATGAAGAATGTGGCGAGGTTTCTTCACCTCAAAGGCGTCACATCTCTCTATATCTGGACGATTGGCTCTTCAAGGGCCAGAACAGAGAGAGAGTGTTTGGAGGACCTTTCTTTGACCCTAGACCTGATAAAGGCGTTGGGACTGCTCGTGAACCTCGAGAATCACAACTGATCCCCAGACAGAACTTAAGTCTATCTGGGGATTCAGATGGATTCTCGGGGTTTTTGAGTATTTCCTTCGCAAGAGAGAATCGTGAGAGGCTTGTAGAAAGTCTCTCTCTTCTTAGGGAAAGAACGAACTTCGGCGAGGGAATGGTTAAGCCTTCTAGGGACCCTTTCCTCGCTCGAACAGTTCTTTCCTCTAGGAAGACTGCATCTTCGTCCTCTTCAGTTTTTCCTAAGGAGATCATGGAATTGGAAGACGGGACTTCTCTCCGACAGTTTTCTCCTTCCAATGGAGATGAAACCACACCTGCAATGGTGGTTGTCCCTCTAAAAGAGAACAAGGGAATTTCTCTGGAAGTTAACCGAACCCAAGCCCGAAGTGTTAAATATTCAGACGCATCGGGAGAAGGTTGGGAGCAAACACTAGACGAGAGAAGTGTCAGGCACCTGGAAGGCAGCACAGGTGTCCTGGCACATAAATTGCAAAGAACTTCTGGCAGTTCACTTGGCTCTAAAGTTCTTCGAACCTTTTGTGGCAAACAGTGTGGTCCAAGTGAATGTGGACAACACTACCGCCCTGTCCTACATTCGGAAGCAAGGAGGGACACACTCCTTGTTCTATACGAAATAGCAAGAGATCTGCTACTTTGGACCTCCCAGAGGAACATCTCCCTCCTGACAAGATTTGTTCAGGGTACGAGAAACGTCAGGGCGGACAGACTGAGCAGGAGAAGCCAGGTCCTTCACACAGAATGGACCCTTCATTCAGAGGTGTGTCAGAGTCTTTGGGATCTTTGGGGCACTCCTCATGTAGATCTGTTCGCCACATTCCTTTCCAAAAGGCTGGAAGTCTTTTGCTCAGTGGTGGAAGACCCAAGAGCTCTCGTGGTCGACGCCTTCCTGCTAGACTGGTCTCATGTAGGACGTGTACGCTTTTCCCCCTTTCAAAATCCTGGGGCAAGTGTTGAGAAAGTTTGTAGCGTCCAACGGAACAAGAATGACCCTGATAGCCCCGTTTTGGCCAGCACAAGATTGGTTTGCAGAGGTGCTGGAGTGGACAGTAGACTTCCCCAGATCCCTTCCAAGAAGGATGGATCTTCTCAGACAGCCACACTTCGAGAGGTTTCATCAAAACCTCCCCGCTCTCGCTCTGACTGCCTTTCGACTATCGAAAGACTTGTCAGAGCGAGGGGGTTTTCTCGCGAAGCTGCAAGCGCTATCGCTAGAGCCCGCAGAGCTTCCACTAGACGAGTCTATCAGTCTAAGTGGGAGGTTTTTAGGTGGTGTAAATCTAAGTTGTCCTCCTCCAGTACCTCTGTAGCCGAAATCGCTGATCCTTTCCCTTCCTGTTTTCCGAGAGGACTCTCACTTATCTGTATCGACTATCAAAGGATACAGGAGCATGCTTTCGGCAGTCTTCAGAAACAGAGACCTAGAGATTGCCGATAATAAAGATCTGCACGACTTGATTAGATCATTTGAAACAACAAAATCTAAGGAACTAACTCCTCCCAGCTGGAACCTGGATGTAGTTCTCAAGTTCCTTTCGTCTGACAGATTCGAGCCTCCTCATTTAGCTTCGTTTAGGGATTTAACGAGGAAATGCTTGTTTCTCCTATCTTTGGCAACAGCCAAAAGAGTCGGTGAACTTCACGCCCTTGAAGATGAAGTCGGCTTTAACAGAGACTCGGCCTTCTGCTCGTTTAGAACACTTTTTCTAGCGAAAAATGAAAACCCCTCGAATCCCTGGCCCAAGAGATTCGAGATTAAAGGCTTATCGAGTCTAGTGGGTAGAGAAACAGAAAGGTCTCTTTGCCCTGTGAGAGCCTTGAAGTTCTACTTACAAAGGAACAAACAAATGGGAGGCTCTAGGCAAGGTCTTTGGTGTTCGATTAAGGACCCCACAAGAATCATGTCTAAGAATGCATTAGCTTTCTTCATAAGGAGCGTCATTACAGATGCTCACAAGTTCTGTCCTGACGACTCTTTTCCGCTTTTAAGAGTAAAAGCTCATGAAGTTAGAGCAGTGGCGACGTCTCTCTCTTTTCAGAAGAATATGTCGCTAAAGAAAATCATTGATACGACATATTGGAGGTGCAATTCGGTATTTGCATCTCACTATCTTAAAGACGTTCGCGTGACCTACGAGAAATGTTTTTCTCTGGGGCCTTTCGTATCGGCGGATACGATACTGGGTACGGGAGCAAACACCAATCCTTACTTGTACTTTAGTACCTTCTACTAGATATGTTTCTAGATTTCTGCTGACAAAGAGGGCTCGGTGCTGCACTGGCGGCCAGTCACTGTTGTTCAGTAAGGAACTCTTGTGATATCTTTTAGAGGAGTATCAAAATTTTTTTTGAGAATTTTTGTATGAATGCGTATTAGTTTCGAGTTATGGGTTGTTTATAATGAGTTTGGGGATAACTCAGAACAATTCTTTATACTAACATGGTGGTTAGGATCTGGTGGTCGGGATTGGTTGTGTGCTCCTTCATAAGGTGTGTTGTCATAGAAGTGGTCCAGTACCCATTGACAAAGTCCTTTCAGGCTCTGCCGAGTAAGCGGTTCATATACCCATCGACAGACCCACAAGAACTCTTAGCCATAGATCACATATATCGCTAAAGTCTTGAGGTGATGCAGACTACCGGGCTACAGCCACGAAGTCTACCACCTATCAGGTAGGAACCAAGGTTTTTCTTTTATACCTACAACATATGTTGTTTACCTGTCTATTCCATTTTAGCTGTCTCTTACCCTCCACCAAAGGGTGCCAATCAGCTAAGTATATATCTGACAGGTAAGTTCATTGTATGAAAATGATATTGTTATAATACAATAAAGTTTCATACATACTTACCTGGCAGATATATACGAGTAATGGCCCACCCAGCCTCCCCGCAGGAGACAGGTGGAAGAGAGAAAATATGATAGAAAACGGGAATGGTTCCTAGTCCTGCCGCCCAGGGCAGGCAGGTAGATCACCTGACCTACCGGTAGCGAGTGGCGCGAAATTTGAATTTCTGTCGGGGACGACGGAGTCTTAGCTAAGTATATATCTGCCAGGTAAGTATGTATGAAACTTTATTGTATTATAACAACATATTTCCCCAGTTTTATGTAAGTCTTATACCCAGTTTGGAGGGTAAACACATACCAATTGACAACACTGATAAACAATTGAAGAGCGCAAAACGCCGCAAAGGAAGCCATAGTCCCCTTGAATAAGTACGAATAAGTGCTGGTTAGAGGTCAGGGTTTCGATTGTTGTGATGAAAGTGCCCCAGCGTCTATGGGTACAAGTGGTGTGCGGATTCACAGGAAATGGGAAGTTTGTTGACACAAGCGACTCCGCAAACATCGAGCTGGCGTCAATCTTCGAAATATTTGGAGTTGTAAGTAAAAACTAAGAAAGCGTTTTGGGGTTGTGGGCACTGCGTTGGCCACCCTTTTCATTACCTTCGGTTTAAATCTTAAAATATGGCCTTAATTTCTAACTTTGGAGAAAATACTTACTTTGAAAGGAGAATAGAGGTCTTGAGCTCCTGTTATTACTACCAACCACTCATAATTGATGACCATCTCCGGTGTTAGGATGTGTTAAAGCTGCGGTAGTCAGTGAGTTGGCCAGTCCACGCGGTTGTTTACCCTAATCCTTCATTTGTTCCAACACGTAATACAAACCTTCGGTCCTTAACATATGGAATGTAACTTCAGCGCAGCTGGAACCGGCCGTAAGCTTTCGAACAAGGTGGTTGTCCGATAGTTGGGAGTCCTGCCTGACTGGGCTTTCAGTCGCCAATGGGATAAGACTTGCTGTTCGTTGCTCTGCCCGCCATTGTCGTATGCTTTGTTTACTTCGTCATGAAGTCTGCCAATTAGTTTTTCTCTTACTGTAGTACTTGTGTGTGTGGAAGATTGTAAGTACTTGGTATCTCTTTTTGTTATTATTATTACTTGTGGTGAAATGGAAAGCCACGAGTCGGAGAGACTCCCCTGCTCCCCAGTCAGCCGCAGATTGTGCCCTGGTGTGGAGGGCCGTAGGTGTGTGGCCTTTAGGTCACTTCAGGATGTTGACCCCCATGATTTGTGTACTCGGTGTCGGGGGCGTGAATGCTCTCGCGCCGATACATGTGTGATTTGTGTGTCTTGGTCGGAGGAGCAGTGGGGGATATGAGGGGAGGAAGAGGCCCCTGACTTACGGTGCCCCAAGAGTTCCCCGCTCGACCTACCGCCAGTTCCTGTTGTTGCTGCCCTCGTACCAGTTCCTGCCGTCGTCGCTCCAGCCCGTGGTGTTGCTGCCCCCACCGCAGGTCCCTCCGGACAGGTGCAGCTGGACCCTGTTGCTTCGGCAACTGCCCCTGCTCCGTCCTGGATGGAGGACCTGACGGTGGTCCTGAGGAAGCTGACGAAGAAGAGGATGGTGTCGTCGAGCCGAGGAAGAGTGGCCTCCTCCCCCCCTAAGAAGTCTCGCTCACAGACCTCTAAGGGTCTGCCCCACTCCGGTGGGACAGTTAGGGCTTCCTCTGCTCCTCCTGTTCCTTCAGGAACGGGCCTGTCTCTCCTTCTGCAAGGAAGAAGAAGACGGGAACCGGTTTGCCGGTAGCTCTTCTGGCTCCTTAGGTTCTGCCTTGGCACTGGGAACTGTCTCGGCCGCTCGCTTGCTAGTGGTACCGAGTGTACGGTTGCCCGTGGGTGACCGTGCAGCCAGGGTCCAAGCAGCTGAACCTGCTCACCGCCATGACCCAGGCACGAAGTAGAAGACTGGTGGCAGTCGCTCAGGCGACTCCCACCAGACCAGCGATCGCTCTTGTGGCGATCTGCTGGTCCCCAGGCTTGATGCGACGGTCCCACCAGACCGTATGCAGGCTGAGGCGATGAAGAGGTTCCCTGGTCGCCAGGACCAGCCTCAGCAGGTCCAGGTACCGTGACGCGCTGTGACGACGGGCCACGCTCCCACTGCGACAGTGGACTCTACCGATCTCCTGACCGTCGCTCCCACCGGAACCAGACGGATAGGTGGACGGGTAGCAGCTCTCCTGACACTCGGGACCGTCGCTACCGTTCTCCTCAGGGAGACAGCGCGACTAGGACTGCAGCTTGATCATCACTGCGGGTTGGCGAATGCCTGCAGCCCCCCCAGCACACCAGCTCTGCTGGTAGACAGGGGGGGCGCGTCATGTCTGCATCTCCTATCCCTTCAACCTCCTCGGGCTACACCGGGAGGAGCGAGGCGATTAGGAGCAACCGCGAGGAGTGAGCTTCTCGCGGTCCCTCCACGAAGGCCTACGAACCTGGCACGGTCTTGGGACCGATCAGATCCTATGCCCAAGTGGTTGGCGGAGACCAAGAGGGGTCTGTCGTGGTTCCTCCTGTGGAAGGAGGAGGATCTCGGGAGGCGTTCTCCCAGGATGGACTTGACGGTCCATCTCCCCAGGAGTCACTCCCGAGATCCAGAGGTCGTTTGCAGAGGTCATTGCCCTGATTCGTCAGCACAATGACCTCGGGGAAGGATCGGTGCTCCCGCCCTCCGAGCCTACATCAAGGCTGGAGTCGTTCTGGGGGCCTAAGAAGGAACACAGGACGACTGTGGGTCTGCCCCAATCTCCTGGCTGGACCTGTGGTCCCTCATGGTGCCCAGGGTCGCGGCCTCCTTGGGAAACATCATTCCCGAAGGAGACCCGGTTTTCGGGAGACTGTGTCAGTCTGGAGGTAGGGCTATCTCCTACCTGGCCCACCAGACATCCAACCTGTGGGCCAACCTGGTTCTGATGACATCGGGACGCAGGCCTCTCTCGAGTGACCAGGTCGGCAGGGCGCGAGGCAGCTTTGGGTCTGAGGAACAGACCGGTGCTAGGTTCCTCCTCTCTCTTCCCCAGAGAGATGGTGGACACTGCGGTGGAACAGCGGCGCACTGACGACAGTGACCGCCTAGTCCACCAGGCAGTCTCAAAGGCAGTTGGGCAGCATCGAGCCACGGCTGCCAGGCCTCAGAGCTTGGCTAGCTCTTCTTCTTCGACCAAGACGACGTCCTTGTTGAGGCCAAGAGGAAAGACCCAGCCTTCGACTTCTGCTGTAAGGGGTGACCGTCACCCCTCCTCCTCTCGAGGAGGGTCCGGGAAGAAGTGGGCAGCTGCAGAGGGCACTCTTCAACATCTGCGGGACAACCTCTTCGTGTACGCCTTTCCCCTGTTCTGTCTGATTCGTAAGGTGATCAGCAGGGTGCTGGTCACCGCGAATCTTCGGATGATTCTTGTGGTGCCTAAATGGCCTCAGGCCGTTTGGTGTCCGGACCTGCTGGTTCTTCTCGCTGAGGCACTGAGAGAGGTTCCCCCTGGCACAACCTCCTGTGCCAACCACAGGTGGAACAGTACCACTGATAGGTTCGGTCCCTGTCTCTTCATGGCTGGCTGTTATCCACCATCTCTTGCGAGCAAGAGGCTTTTCTCGCCGAGCAGCAACAGAGATGGCTGGGTACCTCAGACAGTCCTCTGCAGCGGTGTACCAGGGGAAGTGGTTCGTCTTCTGTGGTTGGTGTTGTGGACGGGGTCTCTCTCCTCTCAGAGCCACTCTTCAGGAGGACTCTTTTAACCTTTTAAACCCTCTGATTTTAGATATATTGGAATGGCTGCTTTTACTAAAACGAAGAGGAAAGAAATGAAGTTCTGTTGGGTGCCTTCAAATGTTGGGGTGGCTGGCAATGAGAAAGCTGACCAACTTGCAAAGTCGGCAGTCAGCTCCCCAGAACTCACAAGATGCCTACTACCATATCGGGATTTATATCCTCTAGTAGGTCAGAGAACTAAAAAATGTTGGCAGTCCCAGTGGGGGGATATTTTAACTAATCAAAAAGTGCGTAGTATCACGTCATCAGTGTCTTCTTGGTCATATCCAAATATGACAAGGAGACAAGAAACAATGTTGTGCAGATTGAGAATTGGACATACAAGACTCACCCATGGGTTCTTGATGTCTCGCGAAAATCCTCCCTTTTGCGAGAACTGTACTGTGCCCTTGACTGTGAAACATTTGCTGATTGAATGTCCTAGATTCAGGAATTTGAGACATAGGTTCCTGGCTTGGGGTCTGGACAGAGTAGATAATTTTATCCTAGCTACAATTCTTGAAAGGGATTGTAATATAGAGCAGTTATATAAATTTATGAGGGAGGTGGGCCTCTTCAACGAAATTTAAATCATACATAAATTGTCTATGTAAGAACTTATATATATGAAAAAAATTTTTATATACATATTTATAGATATTTTTAAATGAAATTTATTTAAAATTTAATTTTTTCTATTTAATTTATTTCGGTGTCAATTACCTAAATGTTGTGACGCCAGGTTTAATATACACAATCAATCAATCAATCTTCAGCAGGTAGTGGATTTCCTCGCCTTCCTTTGCCGAGAGAAGCTTCTCTCCGTCTCCGCCGTTAAAGGCTACAGAGCCGCCCTGGCCCTAGTCCTTAAGCTGCGGGGAGTGGACATTTCCACCTCCATGGAGATCTCCCTCCTGATGAAGAGCTTCAAGAGGTCTTGCCCACCCAGGAACTCAGGCCCCCGGGGAAGGGACATGACTCTCATCCTTAGGAGTTTGACTCGAAGACCCCTCGAGCCACTCCGAGAGTCGTCAGACAGGGATCTGAATCTGACCCTCAAGACTGTCTTTCTGCTGGCCCTGGCATTGGCGAAGAGAGTAGGGTAACTACATAGTCTTTCTTTCGATGTAAAGCACACGAGGGGATGGGGATCGGTGACGCTCGATTTCGTCCTGGACTTCGTAGTGAAGACTCAGAACCCTTCGGTCCCTGACGACCGGTTCGAGTCATTCACGATCCCCTCCCTGAAGGACTTCACCAACAACGATGCGGATGAGATGCTGCTTTGTCCTGTGAGGGTGCTATGGCACTTTATGAAGAGAACTCGCCACCTCGGGCCTGAGTGTCAATCGCCTTTTCGTTAGCACCGGGGTTACCAAGAAGGAAGTGTCCAAGAACACTCGTTTTTTCTGGCTTCATGAGGTGACCAGGAAGGCATACGCTTCGGATAGGAGTGACGATACTGGTATACCCTTCGTCCGAGAGCCCACGAAGTCAGAGGTATTGTTCCAACCCTTGCGGAACAACCCTTGCGTTCCGCAAGAAATTCTCCGTGGCACAGGGGCTGAAGGCAGGGGTTTGGGCCAACCAGACCACCTTCACATCTTTCTACCTTCGGGATATCGCCCACAGGTCCTTGGACACTTTTTCCTTGGGACGCATGGTGGCTGCTCAACAAGTTGTGTAGCTTACCCAGCTCCCTCGCTGGACAAGACAGTATCGCATCCTTGTGAGACTGCGTGAAGGCAAGTGAATGAGTGTGACTGGCTTCTCTTCCTCCTCTGTTCTCTCCTCTACCTGTGGGCAGAGGATTGCGGTCATCACTACGCTGGACAGGAGGCCGATGCAGGTAAGCTATGCGACCGAGCTCTGTCCTATCCCTTTCATTAGGGATAGGAGGAGTTATCCACCACTCCCCTAACAAGGGGGGGGAGTAGATGCCAACAAGAGACAAGCCCATGACCTTATATTTGGCTCTTGAGTAGGAACTAGTTCTTGCTTGCTATTCATAAGAGGCACGCTTGCCTCCCTCTTATGAATTTGGTCCACTGATCCTGCGGTGCACACCCCGATCAGTTGGGCAGAGGCTAGGATCCCTCCCTCTGCTCTTACGACCAGGGAGGGAACCAAGGTCGGACGAACACCAGCCTGTTCATAAGACTCAGATTCCACCCACCAATAAGTGAGTCTTCCATATGTTAAAGGACCGAGGGTTTGTATTACATATTGGGACAAATCACAATTGTTCCGATACGTAATACAAACCTTTCGGTCCTTTAACAATAGGAATGTACTTACGGCATAGCTGGAATTACGGCCGTTGAATCGTGAACAAGGTGGTTAGGAACCAGGAACTGCAATGTAGTTAAGTGCAATTTGAAGTGAATAAGACCAAAACATGTATAATTACAAACAAATAAGCACTGTGAAGTTTCATTTGTGATGGCAGTAAGGGTAAAACCACTGATTACAAGGTAAAAATGAATCGGCTCAAACCATGACCCTGGGTATAAGAAATTTCATACTTTCACTAATATAGGCAACAAAATGTTGTTTTATTGTGCTGATTATACTGCAATCTTGAGTAAGATCAATAAATGTTACATATATACACTAATATTGTTTAAATGAGCGCCGGGAAGGATGTAAAAGCCATGCCAGTTACGAAAGGGACTGGAGGTGGACGACACCATATTTTACGAAGACCTCACATGCTTATTTTTGTTCGTGTGGCGCTTTCATATATCACTTTATGTTGACGAAACTTCAGTCTTTGGAATGGTATGCTTAAAGATGTAATTGTATTCTTGTTTCATCAATTAAATATGGAGTGATAAGACTGAGCCACCTGAGTACGATAGATCCAAGGCAGTGTTTCCCCCCAGTATATTCTTTTGTTCTGCAGTCATGGCAAATCATTGTTAATGTCTTTTGGATTGAGGACTTGATGTTCTTCTGAAGCGATTGTAAAATTAACTGGTCGAATCCTCAACAGTTTTGATCTTAAGGTTGTGCAGGAACCTAAAAGTGAGTGTAAGGTTATTTTTTACACTTCTAGCCTTGAGTTGGATGTCTGCCGATACCGTCGAAGTTTGTATTATTTCGTTGTGTTATGCAAAGTTTCTCTTCGTAATGACAAATGTAAGTCACCTCTAAGTATGTTATAAGTTCATTAATATGTATATGATGTAGATTTTAGCAGAATATAAACAAAACCCACATAAAAAGCTTTAAAGGAAGTTGTCAGAATATCATCTTGAACCCCTCATTGGATGCCCCTTTAGTGCCAAGCTGTTTTCATATGAGAGATTACGTGTTTATTAAACTGTCCATTCGAACATTCATTGTAGCTTAACGATATCCAAGACTAGACTGGCCTGTAGCTACATAGGTGTAGTAGGCATGATTGTATCCCTCATCCAAGTCGTAAGGCTGCCCTGCTTACACAAGGTCCTGAAGTAGAATGGCTGACTGCAGACCAGGGTTTACAAACTTACCCAAAATCTTCCCTATATTCTCAAATGTAGAATAACAGGTGGTCTTTTTTTGCACAAATTTTTAACCAAAAGTATACATAGTATATTCTTTTGTTCTGCAGTCATGGCAAATTGCTGTTAATGTCTTTTGGATTGAGGACTTGATGTTCCTCTGAAGCGATTGTAAAATTAGCTGGTCGAATCGTCAACAAATTTGATGCTTAAAGATTGCAGTGAATGTTTTTGCAGTGAGAGCACTGGTGTAATTGAGGGATGAACCAGAATGAAATAGGGTAAATGGCTGAGTTGCCACTGATCCCGGAATGTGGCCCATCCAGGCAGCACACAAAGACCTCTACATTCCTCTCGAAGTAAGTCTTTCCTCCTAAATTAGGAAATAGTGGCATAATTCAAGCGCTTTTTCAGGAAGTGGCCGCGTTCCAAGAGAGGTGGCTGCTGTCGCTGCTCGGTCATTTAACCTATGTAAGGGAATATGTTAATTGAAGACTACTACTGGCCCCTTGGGTACATGAACTACCAGTTTATGAGCAAAATGGTCGCCATGTTTAGTATCAGCTCTTTGGGGATGACATAAAAAGCATAAACAAAAGACTGGGAAAAATCATAACCAGAAACAAAAGACACCTAACCTAACCTAACAAAAACTGTTTAGGTGAAACTGAATATTTACTGCCTTTAAATATTCAGTTGGGGACTGGGGGGAACCTAGTTGTG
This sequence comes from Macrobrachium nipponense, assembly GCF_015104395.2. NCBI lineage: Eukaryota > Metazoa > Arthropoda > Malacostraca > Decapoda > Palaemonidae > Macrobrachium > Macrobrachium nipponense. The sequence goes on along the minus strand of NC_087214.1, from coordinate 61,003,111 downwards.
GTGGTAGCCTTCAGTTTTAGTAAGAAACTGAAAAGTGTGAGATTTGCATATTCTGCATGTTGGTTACAACTAAGTTCACATTGAAATATATGTAGGCTATGACATTGTTGAAGGTAAAGCAAGAAAGATGAGGTAGCCTATAGGTATAAAACTGAATTACAGCAGGCATCATTTTTTTTTTTCAGGTCCCACTCCAGTGAAGAAGCTCTATTAGAGCTGGTCTTTTGTCTTACAATAGTCCCGAAACATTCTGTGATTTATGTGGTGTACTCCATATTGATAGTCAGATCCATGGCATCTGACATGCTGAGATGGTGGAAGTGCCTCTACAGCACACAAAACTTGCATGTCCTTAAAAAGTAAGTTTCATTTATGGTTTAGTATTTTCTGCAGATTTGTATATATAGTTATGTATTTACCATGGAAGATAAGTATAAAAGCTATAAACATTCATATTCTCTTAATTTCATCTTACTTTCTGTCCTCTCCTGACAATTGTAGTGGAACTGCAAGGTTATCCTCCTGTTACCCATTAAAACCTTTACTCTCAATATCCCTTTCTGCACTTGGCCCTTTGAGTGAAATTCTACAGATTCCGTTCCATTCCTGTTCATAGGTTAGATAACTCCAGTAAGATTGTAGAAACAAGCTTTAGCAGTAAGCCTACAGAATGTCATCAAAGTTATTGTGAAACTGATGGTTGGAATGAGTTTGTTCCTACACGATATACAAACCATCAGTCCTTTACATAAGGAATTACTTTCAGCGTAGCTGGAATTACAGCTGTTAAATTCTTGAACAAGGTGGTTAGGCAGTAACTACCGCATGGCAGGCGGGTAGGCTAGCCTGCCTGGATGTAAACACTCCACTTTGCTTTCGGCTGTCTTCTGATGAAGATGTGTGTTTGTAAGCTCTGGCTGACTGGTTGTTGATCTTTTCTCCTTGTGGGATCTTTCTGGTTTATTTTTGTTTTTGTTCATGAAACTTACCCAGCAGATATATATATAGCTGTATTTCTCCGAAGTCCGACAGAAATTTCAAAACTCCCGGCACACGCAGTGGTCGGCCAGGTGGGAGTCAGGAACCATTCCCATTTTCTATCCAGATTTTTTCTGTCGCTCTTAATGAAAACACCTGTTTTCATTACCTCCGACCAGGATTTTGATTCTCCATTGCCGCTTAAGTATCCTAATTATCTTTTGAATGATTGACTTGGATGTGTGGCTAGGCATACGCTATCGTAATTTAATTAACCTTTGTTTAACTTGTCTGAATCTAGTTCGGCTAGTTTCAGACTGTGTTGTCTGCACAAGTAAGGTGAGGCTACCGAAAGTGTCGGTAAATCCTCATTTGGTTTGCACGGGGGTTGAGAACGTTTTTTCTTTATTGAAAGATCGATGTAAGACGTGTGAGAGTTTGACTGATTCCGAAGGGAAGACAGATGATTCGTATGTACGCAAATTAGCGCGGGATTGAATCGCTGGGTCTTCCTCAAGAAACTGCATTAGTAAACAGAAGTCAGGGTAATGAACCTACTAACCTTTCTGTAGACTTTGTTTTGCCTAACCCTGTAGTTTGGCCTACGAGCCGTTAGGCTATGTCTACAAAAGAATGCCCTTTTCTGTTATTGTGGATTCCATTCGTAATTTGGAATCTAAAGTGCTCGCTCTCCAATCAGTGTTGTGAAGTGTAGTGCCCCCAGTGTTGTGGAGGGGGCGTCAGATCGGCCCTATAATGCCTCTAGGCCTGGACCTCTGTCGAACTTCCAAGCCCAGGAAGACGGACATGTCGAAAGCCGCAGGAGGGTTACGGGGAACCCCCACCAATCTGGTGTCCCTTCGGCAGAACCTGTAGACGATCCCCAGGCTGCCAAAAAATAGTGCAAGAGAACGGATCATGAAAGATTGCTTCTCATCCTCCGAGGCGTCCTCCCCGCACAGGGGTTGGAGCTCTGGGAAGGACTCGCGCCCTCTAAAAAGAAGCTTTAGAGAAGAGGACGCTTCACGTCCTCTCTCTCGTCGAGAGGGAGCGTCAGATCGGCCCTATAATCCTCTAGGCCTGGACCTCTGTCGGACTCCCAGGACCAGGGAGAGGGCATGTCGAAAGCCGAAGGAGGTTTACGGGGTCTCCACATTGATCTGGCGCCCCTCTAGCTGTTTAGCAGAACCAGTACGAGCCACAGGCTGCAAAAGAGTGTGTTCGTGCGCGTTCCCTCCGTGAGGGATTTTCGTCTTAAAAGCATCCTCCCCGAACAGTAGTTGGTGCATGAGAAGACGCTCACGTCCTCTGAAGAGAACAAAGACGTTAGATGTCGCACAGGCAACCATCGTCAGTAGTTTCTTAGAGGAGCACGCAGAGCCTCTTTGCGCTCCTTCTGCTTTACGGGCTTCGCCTTTATACGTGACTACTCTCCGCATCAAAAAAGATCAAAGACACAAGATGTCGCACGGGAGGCCTGTGTCTTTGATCTCAGGGAAGAGGACGCTTCACGTCCTTTCTCTTTTGCTGCTTTGCGGTCGTCACCTGAGAGTTTTGCTGCATGGACGCCTCAAAAGAGAACCAGGACGTCATCAGACGATGACGTCTTTGAACCCCCCTGTCGCTGTGAAGGGACAGGTGAGAAGGAATAGGGCTTTCTCTCGCTCCTCTCCTTCTCATAGGATCAGCTTTCCACCTGAAAAGTAACATTCTAGAAAAGAGGGTCATCCGTTTGATGCAACATCGACTTGCTTCGTTGCCGACTGGGAAGACAGGCAGAACCCGCCGTCCTAGAAGAAAAGATGATATATTGCCATTAAAAGATCTAAGCGGTCTCCCGCCAACTGCGGATCGCTCTTCTCTTTCACCGGTTGCTACGCCTTCTAGATTAGTGCGTCTCACCTGCCCTTTATGTAAAAAGCATGAGAAACTTCCTCCTTAAGATTCTTATATCGATAGGAAGAAAGCTCTCCCTACTATTCAGGGTTCCCCTCTCTTATTATAGGGTCTCTCTTTATCCGTAAACTGACGTTATTTTTGTTGCAAACCAAGGTGTGTTGCAAGCTGAGATACTCGACACTCCTAGTTCGACCCTGAGGGAGCGTGGTGTTTACAAACGTGACGTTTCTATAGATGCTAAGCTGGACGCTTATTTAGACACCAAGCGTGACGCTCGGCTGGACGCCGAGCGTGGCGCTCAGCTGGATTTCAAGCATGACGCTCGGCTGGACGCTGAGCATGACGCTCGGATGGACGTTGAGCGTGACGCTCGAATGGACGCTTTGTGGACATTCATCAGGATCACAACGTGATATTTGTCTGGAAGCTCGTCGACAATCTGACTTTCGTAGAGACTCCCATCGAGAGAGTGCAAGAAATTATTACCTCTATATCGGAATTTTTAGTGACTAATATTCAGAAAGCACCTATTACGTCACAACAGCAATCTTCATCAAGGATTGAAATCGAAAGGACTGATATCACCATCTTCGGGAGTCCCCTCTGCCGCTCATATAGAAGAAGGACGACTTAGTAGGATGTCAGAAGAAAACTGACGAGACCACCTTCTACGTCAGCTTCGTCTGATTATCAGGTATTGGTTCGTTTGCTTCGAGCTTCAGTTAGAGACGAATTCCAACCTGTGGCTCCTCGCTATCCTCCTTCTCAGTTTTCGTTATCGAAAACCGACAAGATTCCTGGTTTGTTCATAAAACTTGCCCGGTGGGTGTATGTATAGCTGTGTTTCTCTGAAATACAGCTATATATATATTTATCTGCCGGGTAAGTATGAACAAACTTTATTGTATCTTAACAATATCATAATTGTTAAAATGAAGAAGTCTCTTTCAACGAAAATAGCTTTTAAAAAAGGTTCAAGATTGGATGGAGTCGAGAAAAGCGCAAAGAAAGACTTCTTTTGCCCAGCCTTTGTCAAGACTATGCGGCAAGGCAGGCATTGGGTGGGATACAAGTAAACATATCAGTGTAAGAATTCTCGCATCGGAATAAGGTGACTTTTCCAGTCGGGTCGACGCTCCAAGGTCGTCTCTCCTTTCGTCAACAAAAGTTGCGCGAACTCCTGATGAAATGGACTACCATCGGAAGAGCTCTCATTCATTAGTCAGAGTCTCTTCCACGAAATAGAATGAAGTTTAGGTACAATAAACATAAGAAGTTTGAACTGTCATTTTCGGTCCTCGGTTTTCACTTGAGAAGATTCCTCAAATAATTTTAATTCGTTCTTTTGGAAGAACGAATACAGTTTATTTTCACTCTCTCTCTTCCTTGCAGAAGAAAGAATGTAGTAGAGAATTAGCTGTCCAAGTAATTACAATACTTATGTATTTTATCTTTGCGTTATATTACTACTGTATGGATCAAGGGTCATATACGCACATCGTAATTACCGATACGGATAGTAACCGAAAGGACTCGTATTCTAAGTGTACTTAATCGGTCCTTCCTGCAAACTGTCCAGGAGTTTCCGGTTGTAGGACAACCAAATGTATTGTTTACAACAACACCAACTCAGCTTCTGCATCTAGCGTATTCGGTTTCGCTTAAATATGCCTGCTTGAGAATTCTCTTCTAATCGATAATAGTAACAGACCTATTCCTTCGTAAAATAGAGTAGCTGGTAACTCAGGCAGAGTAGTGCGAGACGACCATTGATAGCTGCTTCGTTGTAGATGACGCAGTATATTTAATTGGTACTCCCTGCAACCTTCCAGGAGTTTCCGATTTAGCTTTTGTTGATTATTTAAGCGTAGTGTATGACAACACAAAAATCAGCTTCTGTATTTAGCGGATTCTGTCTCGCTTAAATATGCCAACTTGAGAGTTTCGTGCTGTTCAAATAATAAAAAATCTATTCCTTTGTAATATGGAGTAGCTGGCAACTCAGGCATAATACTGCGAGAAGGTGAACGTAAGCTGCTGTAACTGTACACCAACTTAGTATCAGCTAGCTTGCTGTTATGCTCGGTCGGTTAAGTCTCTCTCTCCTCCCGCGGGATTGAGTTTGACGAACCGTATCTCTGCCCTATACAATCACGGACTTTGCCTAGGATTGAGGGAGATTCTAACATGCATTGAATAAACATTGCCTTCGTTTGCGAAACAATTTTTAACAGAGATACTATTAGGCTTTTTGGTGCTGTTTACTGCACTGTAACAGAATTCTGTACGAGTTTACCGCAGCATAGCATTATAATAATGCTCTCCTAATTATGAAAAGCGCAGCCTTCTTAGGGAAGGAAGCATGCTTAAGAGAGGTAATGGATGAATCTGCTGGGGACCATTCCTCGCTGAAGAAGCTTCTTTCCCTGAAAGGACTGCAATTCAGACCTCTTCAGTTTGTACTTCCGGAAAACTGAAGTAACATCAAAGATCGAGTAATGATTCTGAACATCTCTCAGTAGTTCAATGATCACCTCAGGTGATAGCGAGATGGTGCCAGGCATCCTGACAGAGGTACAGAGGTCCTGCCACATAATCTAAAAGAATTGGAAGCAATTTGGTTGACTCTCCAGTTCCTTGAAGAATGAGTTTTGGCCGAGCGGTTCAGATCGACTCTTGACAATGCCACAGCTCTCTCACATCTCAAGAAGAGAGAGCCATTGATAGCCACAGGCACGGAACGTATCGATTCCTCCAGAGGTTAGCTGCACGATTGAAGGACGTCTGTGCAAAGCATCTCTATCGACGGCAGCAACTACTGACGTCTGAGTATTCTTTCCTTAGAAGTATGTCAAAAGTCTTGGGCTACTCTAATAGCCTCACTTCGAGAGGTATCTCAAAACCGTTCGGCTCTGAGTCTGACTGCGTTCAGACTATCAAGAAAGTGACCAGAATAAGAGGTTTTTCAAGACTAATGGCTAGTGTCATTACCAAGATAAAGCAGTTCTGCCTATCTTGCAGTGCACCAATCGGAATGGGTCGTTTCTGGAGATAGGGCAGGAAGAATGGTTTTTCCTCCACCTCGACCTTTGGTGAATTACATTACCCATATTCCCTTTCCGTCGGAAGAATGGGGATGTACTAGCAGTCTCAACTATTGTAGAATACGGAAGTACGTTGTTGGCGACCTTTACGCTCAGATATTTGGATCTGTTAAACAACAAAGCCCTTTACGATCTATGAGGTCTATGGAAATCTCGAAATTGTAGAATATTTCCTGTGTAACTTTTTGCATGTGACCAAAATTCTAACCACTCTAGATAAGACAAAGAGGGTTAGTGAGGTTTAATACATCATCAGAGGTTTTGGCTTTAGAGACATAATGCGGTGTGTTCTCTAAGCCTTTTGTTTTTACAAAGAATTAAAACCTGTTTAATCCTTGGCCCAGAAGCTTGGAAATCAAGGGGTGCTATGGATTATTAGGCAAGAAACAGAGAGAGTCCTGTGACCTGTCAGGGCCCTCAAGTTTTATCTAGTTAAAACTAAAGAAAGTGGAGGTCCTTTGGACAATCTGCGGTGTTTCGTAAAAAGACCAGACTTGCCCAGGTCGAAGAACACCCTGGCGTTATTGTTGATGAGTTCTTTTAAAGAAGCTCATTCGTCATGTTTGGGCAAAGATTTGATATCTTTTAACTGAATGTTCACGAGGTGAGGGCGCGGCCTCGGAAGCATTTCAACAGAGCATGGCAACTCGTATCATCCTGAGTGCCACGTTTTAGCGAAGCAACTTTGTGTTCATTTCACAATACCTGCGGGATGTGAAGACGACATATAAGATTTGCTGCTCGCTAGGGCCATACGTGTCTACAGACACAATCTTGGGGGCAAGAAGTATCACTCATCCTATCCTATAGAAAATAGTTAGGAAGAGTGGTTAATTATGTTTATTGGGTCGGCCGCCAGTGGCGGTCTTCTCAATCCTTAAGCCTTAGTTAGATATCCTTAACTTTGGCTAGGTTGGTCAGGTGGTGATATATATTACTTCTTAGCCCTCATGGTATGGTCAATATGGTCTAGTCACATAGTGGTCACGCTCCCGTTGACAGATCATCTAGAACTCGCCAGCTACATAGGTCACTACCTTGCTGGAGACTCTAGTAGAGCAGTAGCAGACTTGGGTGACAATAATCAATAAGTCAGCTATGCTAACAGGTAAGGAACCAAGATGTCAATCATCTGCACGCAATGTGTTTCCTAAAATCCTTTTCTGTCCCTCCCCACCTCCAAAGGTGGGATTCAGCTATATATATATCTGCTGGGTAAGTTTCATGAACAAAATGATATTGTTAAGATACAATAAAGTTTGTTCATACTTACCTGGCAGATATATATAATCAAAGTACCCACCCACCTCCCCTCAGGAGACAGTGGGAATAGAAAATCTGGATAGAAAATGGGAATGGTTCCTGACTCCTGCCTCCCAGCGGGCGGGAATGGGTACTAACCACCTGGCCGACCACTGCGGTGTGCCGGGAGTTTTGAAATTTCTGTCGGACTTCGGAGAAATACAGCTATATATATATCTGCCAGGTAAGTATGAACAAACTTTATTGTATCTTAACAATATCATTTTAAATAAATATGCATATACTACGGTGTTTGATATTAATATTAAATTCAATTAATATACAAACCCACTTTTTGTGATAACCTTTATAGCCGCCTCTCTACTTGTGTTAGGAGTCGGCGGCAAAGGTATGCCAACATATTATTTACATTCTTTCGCCCTTAACGTGAGGGCGAGATATGTGTTTAATGCAAGGATGAAACATGTATTTAACGTGAGTGATATTGATCCTGTAATGAGACGTATTAATCCGAAAATTACCCTTACGCTTGGGAATTACTGAGGGGAACTTCAAAGGTTTGTCCTTGCTTTATTTTTATGGTCATTTATCTTCTCCTTCATCCTTTCACTTACTATCGGATGAAGGTAAAAGAAGGGGCGTGTGGTGTTGATGTTTGGGGGATCTCTCACTTTGGAGCGCAGTGCCCTTGGATGCGAGAGGAATATCCTTATTACATGAATCATTTTTTCCTTATTTTACAGACTAACAGTGGTGATTGTGTTTACAGCAGTATTGGTTGGAGCTCTTCGTATTGGTTATCCTAACCTTGGAATTGTACCTGTGACTCGTAGCATGTTCCGATACCGATCCTCAAATGTGTACTGATCCCCTGCTGATAATCATATTCATTTACCACTACTACCCTTGAGTTACGTCACTGGACGAAGCTTTTGCCGCTGCCCTGTGATGTTTATTTATTCCTGATGGTAGAAGTCTGGCAGAATTTGGAGGAATCGAAGAGGGAGAAAGCTCGTCAAGTGTCATCATCCTCCTCTTCGAGATCATCATATTTTCTTTCATGTCTCCACCCCTTCGACTTCTAAGGCTTTGCAGTAGAAGAGAAGGTGGTCTCCTCCCCTAAGAAGTCTCGTCACAGGACTTCTAAGGGTCTGCCTCGCTCTTGTGAGACAGGTGGGTCTTCCGCTGGTCCTCCCTTTCCTTCGGGAACGGGGCCCATCTCTCCTTCCTCGGAAGAAGACGGCTCGCTTGCGAGTGTCACCGAGTATTCGGTCACCTACGGGTGACCATGCAGCCAAGGTCCAGACTGCTGAGTACGCTCACTGTGGAGCGGAAGGATGGTAAGAGTCGCTCAGGTGACTCTTGCCAGAACGGCGATCGCTCACGTAGCGATCGTCCGGTACCCAGGGTTGACGTTTCGTACCTGCGGGACCATGCACACAGAGACCCATGGAGGCTGCCCATCCAGCCCTCTTAAGAGGTTTCGGCCTCGACGAGGACTTGGAAGAGTCGGAGGACAGTATCGGCTGTCTCCTGTCAGGTACACGCTCAGCCCCACCCAGACAACAGTCGCATTCGCGCAACTGACCAGTCTCGGTGGCGGCAGACGCTTCACCTGCCAGGCAAGAGTTTCGTAACCCGGCCCGAGGAAGCGTTCTCTCCACTGCTGCTCCCGCAGGTCCCTCCGGACAGGTGCAGGACCTGTCGGTTGTCCTGAGGAAGCTGGCGAAGAGGAAGTCCAGGAAGAAGAGGAAGGTGTTGTCGTCTTCTGCCGCCTCTTCCCCTTCAGCTTCCAAGCCTTCCCCCCCCCCCCCCCCCCCCAGAAGTCTCGCACAGAGATTTCTAAGGGTCTGTCTCACCAGGTGGGTCTTCTGCTGGTCCTCCCGTTCCTCTGGGAACGGGGCCCATCTCTCCTTCCTCAGGGAAGAAGTAGACAGGCCCTGGTACCTCTGCTTCTGGCTCCAGAGGTTCCACCTCCGGACTGGGAACCGTCTCGGCCGCTCGTTTGCGAGTGTACAGTCACCTACTGGTGACCGTGCAGCCAAGGTCCAGACTGCTGAGTACGATCACCGTGTCAGGACCCAGGCACGGAGCGGAAGGATGGTAAGAGTCACTCAGGTGACTCGCCAGACCGGCAATCGCTCTCGTAGTGATCCTCCGGTACCCAGGGTTGATGTGACGTTCCCACCAGACCGTTCAGTAGCAAGGCTGGGAAGTGGTCCCCCCTGGTCACCGGGTCCAGCCTCGCCTGGGCCTGGTCCAGGCTCGCCTGGTTACTGCTGAACCTGGTACCTTGGCGTGTCGAGAGGACGGTGCTTGCTCTCACCTCGTTAGTGGACACTACCAGTCACCCGACTGTCGCTCCCACTGGGACTGGAAGGTTTGCACGACTGGTAGCAGCTCCCCTGACGCACGAGACCAATGCTACCGTCCTCGGTCCAGCGCTTCTCCGCAAGGAGACCGCTGGTCCAGACCTGCAGCTCAATCGCCACCGTGGGTTGGTGATTGCCTGCAATCCTCCCAGCCTACAGGTTCTTCTGGTAGGCAGGGTAGGAGCTCTCGTAGCAGCTCCCCTGACGCACGAGACCGACGCAACCGTCCTCGGTCCAGCGCTTCTCCGCAAGGAGACCACTGGTCCAGACTTGCAGCTCGATCACCACTGTGGGTTGGCGATTGCCTGCAGTCCTCCCAACCTACTGGTTCTGCTAGTAGGCAGGGTAGGAGCGTCAGGTCTCCCTCACCTGTCCCTTCAACCTCCTCGGGCTACACTGGGAGGAACGAGGGGAACAGGAGTGACTGTGATGAATGCTCTTCTTACAGTCCGGCCATGAGCCTGGTTCAGTCTTGGGACCAAGCAGATCTTACGCTCAAGTGGTTGGAGGAGATCTTGGGGGCTGGCGAGGACGATGATGCTTTCCTAGACTCACGGAGTGACCATCACCACTGTTCACGTGACGGTCCCGCTGGACCGTGCATGCAGACCTGTGTGGGCTCTCCCTGTGGACCTCTTAAGAGGTTTCGACCTTGACGAGGACTGGGACGCGTCGGAGGACGGTATCGGCTCTCTCCTGTCAGGTGCACGCTCAGCCCCACCCAGACGACGGTCATGGTGGCGGCAGACATTTAGCCTACAGTACGAGTTTCATAACCCTCCTTGGGAAAGCGTTTTCTCCAGACGGTAACGTTTTCCTAGACTATGAGCGGCCATCACCGCAGGTTGATGGCTGCCCATAACTTGCTTCTCCAACTGCTAGATCCGCTGGCAAGGCGAGCGAGTGTGTCCAATCTTCCTCCCCAATTCCCTCTCATCCTATGGCTGCGACGGGAATGGGAAGGATCCTGCAGAGCGTTCTCTTTAGGATTCTGCGTAGGGGACTGCGTTCCTGGAGGGACCTTCGGGTCCTAACGGATGGAAGTCCCCGTCGTTGAGGAAGGATCTTGCCCATTCCTCCTTGATTTCTACGGGAGTCGGGAGGACCAGCACCCGAAGATCGTCTGACGAAATTTGGGGGGGTTTTGCCGAGCACTCAAAATTCTTCGGAATTTCTTGCATTCTCCGAGTGTTTTTGTCTTCTACGATCTGCAAACACTTGGGCGAGACGAGAATTCCTGATAATTGTTACTACAATAATCTGGAATCTTGCCGAATGCTCGAATTCCTGAAATTTCTAGCGTTCAAAGGAAGTACTGCTGCTGAAGGAAGAATATTTCGGGAGGGGCTCAGCCTGGATGGACCTGACGGTTTGTCGCCTCAGTAGGCGGTCAATGCCGGGATAGAGAAGAACAGGCAATATCAGTCAATCCTCTCTTTTTTTTTTTTTTTTCTTGCTTATACCAGAATGAAGCTAGGAAATAAGAGGAATTCGGTGGAGTTTACTCCTCGGAATTTGAACCCGAGAGACTATGTTTTTGGCTCAATCCTAGGATTTTACCGAACATACATCAATCCGTTCAGGATGGATAACACTGAGAGTTTGAATGCCTCTCCAGTGCTACTGTTTTGGGAACATCCAGTTCGGTTTGAACTAGTCGTCTTCTGTATGCTGTTATCACCGTAGAAGTCTTCCTACGGGAAAACTTCACCTTCGCTCTCTTCATGAGAGAATGAAGGAGGTTGGCTTCCAGTCCTTATTCTTGTTCCTCGAATGGAAGAAAATTTAGGCTGGAGGTCTATGTACACGAACCTAAAATATACTACGTATATATTTCTCTCACAACATGCTTTTGTTATCAGTTGAATTGTCCGAGGTGTAGGCACATACTGTAATTAACTCTACAGGTATGTGACCGAGACGAACAGTATCTTCTTAATTGAACTACAACTCGGGACTGCCTTGCAAGCCTCCCAAGAGTTCCAGTTTCAATTTTGAGGTACTAGTGGTATTGTTTACAACACCACCACCACAGAGTTTGCATTCATCGAAATCCGTTTCGGTTAAAATGCAAATACTCAAGCGTATTTTTCTTGTGCTTGATGGTTGTAGCTGAACACATTCCTTCATGGAATGGATTACATACCTGGCAACTCAGGATGACAGGTGAGTGAGAGCTAGCGGTGTACGGGCTGCTTGCCAGCCTGAGCCAGTACTGCTAGCTCTCCAAGATAGTTCGGTCGGGTTTTGTTTCTCCTCCTCTGGGATGATTGACTACCGAATCGAATCTCTGCCCGGCAATCTCAAACTTAGGTCTCTGGTTGGCTGGAATTCTCGCATACATGTATGACCATCTCTACTGCATCGCCTTTTGCCATTGTGAGAATTTTCAGACAGAGATATCTCACTAGACTCGTTATCTTTCTGTTTACCTCACTGTAACAGAAGTCTGTAGCCTAGTCTTCCGCTTCATCGCACCTGCCGCTGCGATGACGCAGAATGATTTCTTCAGACATCTGAGTTTGTCTTCTGAATACATCTCGTTATTCATAGGTGTGCAATTATTCTTTGTTCACCATGAATTGTAGATGAATAACGGAAGACTTCACCTGTTCCCTGCCCTGCCAGCTCTACTTCCAAGTAATAGGAATGTCCTCCCTGATCCAGCCCATAAGAAGCGGTTCTTCAGGCAGTGCAATCCCTTTGTTTTCATTACTGAAAGGCGCTCTGCTTTCATTGCAAACTCCGGCTTCTCACCGAACAGCAATGAAATAGCGGTTTAGCGTTTTCAGTCCTGTATAAAACAACAGGGATTAAAGCCGTCTTCACTGGTTGGTGTCATCGACGGGACTTTTTCTACGTTCAGAATCTTGAGAATTAACTCCTCTCGATTCAGCTGTGTAGATGTAGGTCCGCATTCACCTTAGTCTTTCACTGGCATATAGTATTGTTTCTCCTTAGTTGAGATTCAACTATTATGAAAACTTCTGTCTTGCTATCAGGGACCTCGGTCACTAGAAGGCAATTGACTTTCGTCTGATGGGTGCATGCTTTGAGAGAATCATCATCTCGTCTCTCAACATCGGTGGCGAACAAGATAGATGTTTCATACAATCAACTTACCTGTCAGATATATACATAGATAAGACTACCGTTGTCCCCGACAGAAATTCAAATTTCGCGCCACTCGCTACAGGTAGGTCAGGTGATCTACCGGCCTGCCCTGGGTGGCAGGACTAGGAACCATTCCTGTTTTCTATCATATTTTCTCTGTCGCCGGTGGTATCAACATCGTTGTTACTACTCCTGACTGGAATTCGCTTTTCAAGACAATTGATCATCTTTATTGGACTTTTTGGTGACGTACCTGGATCGTTGTTTTGGCATTCGCTACCGTGGACTGGATTTGGACTTGCTTTTGATTTTTCTTCAAGAATGTCTGATTCAAGTGGTTGTGTGAGTGTGTGTGTGAATGTAGGCTGCAAGGTGAGGATACCGAAGGCTTCGGTTGATCCTCACACTGTATGCCGCAAATGTAGAGGTTTTGACTGTTCTTTAACTAACACCTGTCATGAGTGTGAGAGGTTGAATGTTGAGGAATGGAAGACTCTAACTTCTTACTTGAAGAAGTTAGAGAGGGATAGAGTGAGAAGGGCTGCATCTAAGGGTGCGGGTAGTACAAGGCCTATTGAGCCTTTTAATGATTCTAACTCTTCTTTAAACTATGCATTTGATTCTAATTCTGTATCAGGGCCCTCACAAGCTTTGCATTCAGATTTGGCCTCAGAAATCGCTGATCTGAAAGCTACACTTCATAGGATGAAATCCAAAATGGCTGCCATGAAAGGTAAGGATTGTGAAAGTGACTTTTTTAGTGAAGTGAGTGCCCCCAGTGTTGTGGAGGGGGCGTCTGACCGTCTGTGACGCTCCCAGGCCTAGATCTCTTTCAAGCTCCCAAGCCCAGAGGAGAAGAAAAGTCGAAAGCCGTATGGAGGTTGTGGAGAATTTCCCCCGGTCAGGCGTCCCTTCAACAGGCTCTGTAGCTCGACAGACTGCTCAGGACCGCTATAGGAAAAGCGTCCTCCGAGAGTGCTTCTCTTCGTCCGCCTCTCCCTCTCCTAAACGAGGGTGGAAGGATTCGGACCTTTCCAGGCCCCTGAAAAGGCACTGGAAAGAACCTGTATTTGATTCAAGCCCCGAACAGCCTTTTCTGAAGAAAGCGGCCTTCCTCGATCAAGAAGGCTAGGAGGGTTTTGACGTCTCCTGGCTTTGACAAAACTCCTTCAAGGTCTCCCTCTCCCGTTGAAGAAGACGCCGGAGAGGCTTCCAAGAGGATTATCTTAGCTGTACAAGAACAGTTATCCGCCTTGGTAGGAGTTCTTTCGAAGGATCCTCCTCGTAGGAAAGACGTGAGGCTTCCTGTCAAGAAGTCTCGTCTTCCTTCTCCCGCCAGGAGTGAGACTCCTGTGGGACGTGAGATGTCTTCTGATAGAGAGTCGTACGCCGATTATGAAGCGCCAGACAAGCGCGAGCGCCAGACAAGCGCGAGGCGCCAGCCAAGCGCAAGTTTTCTTACAGACGAGAAGCGTCTTATAGGATTGAAGCGCCAGATAAGCGCGAGCAGCCTAACAGGCGCGAGGATTTAGCCAAACGGACACGTCTGCCAAGCGAGCAGCATCAGCCAAGCGCGAGGCGCCAGCCAAGCGCGAGGATTCAGCCAGGACAAGCGTCATCCAAGCAAGGATGAAGCGCCAGAGAGGCGCGAGGCGCCAGACAAGCGTAATCCGAACAGGGATGTAGCGCCAGAGAGGCGCGAGGCGTCAGCCAGGCGCGAGGAGCCAACCAAGGGCCGCGGAAACGTCTGCTTTGATTCAATCAGGGCTCCGTACACGCTCTTAGCCCCTCTCCAATTAGGAGTTTGTCTCCCGCAGAGAGAGAAATTGGGCAGGAAGACCCAGACTTGAAGTTGAATTCTCCTTCTGATCCTTTCTTGGAAGAAGACGAGACTCACGGCAGAGAAGGGCTGTCTAACTACAAAGTTTTGACAGCTCTCCTTCTTCAGGAATACGGAGATGCCTTGACCCCTTCTCCACGCTCCCTTTTTTCGTGCTCCAAGACGCCAAAGTCGTCGTCTTTTCTGAAGATGAGGCCGATGATTTCTATGAAGAGAGCTCTTCAGTCTCTGGATAGCTGGATGCTAACCAAAAAGGAGTTGGTTAGAACTGTGTTCTGCATGGCCTCCGCTAGACTTACGGGCAAGAGAGGTATTTGGTACCAGACTGGGGAGAATATGGGTCTTTCTCTCCCAGCTTCGGCTGAAGCTGACTTTTCCAGTCTGGTAGACGCATCCAGGAGACATAGCCTTCATAATGCACGAATAACTTGGGGTCTTTCGGAGCTGGATCATCTCCTCAAGGGACTCTTCTCGAAGGCCTCGATCCGGACGTACTCCTCTCGATCTTGTGTGTATTGACAAGGCGGTACAGGACAGCTCAGGGGAAGTCTCTTCTTTATTTGGAGCCGGTCTCTTGAAGAAGAGGTCTGTTTTTAGTGCTTTTCTGACAAAAGCAGTATCTCATTCTCAAAGGGCAGCATTGTTATTCGCTCCCAGGTCTGACTTTTTGTTCCCTTCGCAGTTGGTGAGGGACATTTCCCGTTCGCTGACGGAGAAAGCGACACAGGATCTTCTCCTTCAGTCGTCCAGGAAAAAGAGACCAGTGGCGGTGAGTGAGAAGAAAGGTGTTAATACGCCTCTACAGCCCTTTCGAGGAGGTCCTCCCTCTAGAGCTCCCTCAAAAAGGAAAGCGACTGAGAGGAGAGGTAGAGCTTCTTTCCGTCCCTTTAAAAGGGGAAAGTGAAGCTGCGTTCCTCCAAACACCAGTAGGTGCCAGGCTCTGGGGATTTGCGGAAGCCTGGACACTCATCGATGCAGAGGCTTAGTCAATGTCTGTTCTACAGAAAGGATACCTCATTCCTTTTTCCCTGGACAATCCTCCCCTGACTTCAACTCCGCGGGAATTGTCCGCCAAATTACAGGACCCTGTGCTGAAAGATACTCTTCAACGAATGGTGGATAGATGTGGGACAAGAGAGCAATAGAACTAGTGCTGGATCAAAGCTCCCCAGGGTTTTACAATCGCCTTTTCTTGGTTGTGAAAGCCTCGGGGGGCTGGAGACCAGTTCTAGACGTCAGCGCTCTGAACAAATTTGTTCAGAAACAGAAGTTCTCCATGGAGACTTCTGCGTCAGTCCTTGCGGCTCTTCGCCAAGGGGATTGGATGGTTTCTCTGGATCTCCAAGATGCCTATTTTCACGTCCCGATTCATCCTTCGTCGAAGAAGTACCTCCGTTTCATGACGGGGGGAAGGATCTTCCAATTCAGAGCCTTGTGTTTCGGCCTTTCCACTGCTCCTCAGGTCTTCACAAGCCTGATGAAAAATGTGGCGAGATGGCTTCACCTGAAAGGTATCAGTATCTCTCTGTACCTAGACGACTGGCTCATCAGAGCAAAATCAGAGAGACAGTGTATGGAGGACCTTGCTTTGACACTAAACCTGATCAAGACCTTAGGATTGCTCGTGAACCTCGAGAAGTCCCAACTGATCCCCAGCCAGAACTTGGTCTATCTGGGGATTCAGATGGATTCTCGGGGTTTTCGAGTATTTCCTTCTCAAGAGAGACTAACGAGAGGCTTAGAGAAAGTCTCTCTCTTCTTAGGGAAAAAACGTACTTCGGCGAGGGAATGGTTGAGCCTATTAGGGACCCTTTCCTCGCTCGAACAGTTCTTTCCTCTAGGAAGACTTCATCTCCGTCCTCTTCAGTTCTTCCTCAGAAGATCGTGGAACATGAAGACAGGACTTCTTTCGGACAGTTTTCCCATTCCAGTATTGATGAGACGCCACTTGGAATGGTGGTTGCCCCCACTGAAGGAGAACAAGGGTACTTCCCTAGAGACTCAGAACCCGAACCTTGTATTGTTTTCCGACGCGTCGGAAAAAGGTTGGGGAGCAACCTTGGGAAAGAGAGAGGTGTCAGGCACCTGGAATGCTCTTCAAGTGTCCTGGCACATAAATTGCAAAGAACTGTTTGCCGTACACTGGCCTAAAGAGCTTCGAGCCTTTAGTGATGAACAGGTAGTCCAAGTGAATGCGGACAACACAACCGCCCTTGCCTACATTCGAAAGCAAGGAGGGACACACTCGTATGCCCTATATTAACTCGCAAGAGACCTTCTTTTGTGGACATCCCGGAACATCTCCCTCTTGACGAGGTTTGTTCAAGGAATAAGGAACGTGAGAGCAGACAGGCTGAACAGGAGGAACCAGGTCCTTCACACCGAATGGACCCTCCACTCAGAAGTTTGTCGGAGTCTCTGGTCTCTTTGGGGGACTCCTCATGTCGACCTCTTTGCCACGTTCCTCTCAAAAAGACTGGAAGTCTTTTGCTCAGTAGTAGAAGACCCCAGAGCTCTAACAGTAAGACGCCTTCCTTCTAGATTGGTCTCATGTAGACGTATACGCATTTCCCCCATTCAAGATTCTGGGGGCAAGTGCTCAGGAAGTGACATCGAAGGGGACGAAAATGACCCTGATAGCCCCCTTTTGGCCAGCTCAAGAGTGGTTCATGGAGGTGCTGGAGTGGATGGTAGACTTCCCAGATCCCTCCCACAAAGGATGGATCTTCTCAGACAACCACACTTCGAGAGGTTTCATCAAAACCTCCCCGCTCTCGCTCTGACTGCTTTTCGACTATCGAAAGACTGTCAGAGCGAGAGGCTTTTCTCGCAAGGCGGCAAGCTCGATCGCTAGAGCCCTGGAGAACTTCCACTATCCGAGTTTACCAGTCTAAGTGGGAAGTATTTAGAAGGTGGTGCAAGTCGAAGAGGTTGTCCTCCTCCAGTACCTCTGTAACAGAAATCGCCGACTTTCTGTTATTTTTGAGAGAGGAATCTCGTCTCTCCGTAGCCACTATAAAGGGCTATAGGAGTATGCTCTCGGCCGTCTTTAGAAATAGAGGCCTAGATCTGGCAAATAATAGAGATCTACACGATCTGATTAGATCTTTTGAGACCATTAAGTCTAAGATTACATCTCCCCCTAACTGGAACCTCGTCGTGGTCCTGAAGTTCTTGTCCTCGGGAAGATTTGAACCTCTGCATATGGCCTCGTTTTGTGACCTAACGAGAAAATGTTTGTTTCTTTTGTCACTGGCGACAGCTAAGAGAGTTAGTGAACTGCACGCCCTTAGTGATAAAGTGGGATTCAAACTAGACTCAGCCATCTGTTCATTCAAAGCTTTATTTTTGGCGAAGAATGAAAATCCTTCGAATCCCTGGCCGAGAAACTTCGAAGTTAAAGGCTTATCGGGTCTCGCCGGCAGGGAAACTGAGAGGTCTCTTTGCCCAGTAAGGGCTCTAAAGTTTTACATGCAGAGAAAGAAACAGTTGGGAGGTTCTAGACAAGGTCTCTGGTGCTCGGTGAAGGATCCTTCAAGACCTATGTCCAAAAATGCTTTAAGCTTTTTTTTTTTGTTAGGAACGTTCATTTACCGACTCTCATAAGGCATGCACGGATGACTCTTTGAAACTCCTGAGAGTGAGAGCTCATGAGGTGAGAGCAGTAGCTACGTCTCTCTCTTTTCAGAGAAATATGTCACTAAAGAATATCTTGGAAGCGACATATTGGAGGTGTAATTCAGTGTTTGCTTCTCACTATTTAAAGGACGTTCGTGTGACCTACGAAAAATGTTTTTCTTTAGGTCCTTTCGTGTCTGCGGGCACAATCCTGGGTACAGGAGCTAACACCAATCCTTTAAATGATGCATAAGTCTAATAGATATGTTCTAGACTTTCTGCTGAGCAGGTGCAGGTACCGCACGGGCGGCCAGTCACTTTCGTTCAGTAAGGAACTCTTGTGATATCTTTTATTAGATGAGTATCATTAATTTTTTTTTTTTAAATTGATGTGTGCGTGTGTAATTTGGTTTTGAGTTATGGTTGTTGTGAAGAGTTTGGGGATAACTCGGAGCAATTTTTAATACTAACATGGTGGTTAGGATCAGGTGGTCGGGATTGGTTGTGTGCTCCTTCATAAGGTGTGTTGTCATATAAGTGGATCAGCACCCATTGACAAAGTCCTTTCAGGCTCTGCCGAGTAAGTGGATAAGACCCCTTCGGCAGACCCACAAGAACTCTTGGCCATAGGTCACATATCTCGCTAAAGTTTCTTGAGGTGATGCAGACTCCTGGGCTACAGCCACAAAGTCTACCACCTATCAGGTAGGACCAAGGTTTTTATACCTACAACATATGTTGTTTACCTGTCTATTCCAGAAGTAGCTGTCTCTTACCCTCTACCGAAGGGTGCCAATCAGCTATGTATATATCTGACAGGTAAGTTGATTGTATGAAAATGATATTATGATACAATAAAGTTTCATACATACTTACCTGGCAGATATATACGATTAGGGCCCACCCAGCCTCCCCGCAAGGAGACAGGTGGAAGAGAGAAAATATGATAGAAAACGGGAATGGTTCCTAGTCCTGCCACCCAGGGCAGGCCGGTAGATCACCTGACCTACCTGTAGCGAGTGGCGCGAAATTTGAATTTCTGTCGGGGACGACGGAGTCTTAGCTATGTATATATCTGCCAGGTAAGTATGTATGAAACTTTATTGTATCATAACAATATCATATTTGTATGGTTTCTTGGCATAAGCCTTCAAAAGGCGAGTGTCATGTGACTACGTCTCGGATGCATGACTGCTCGCCTTGCACTGAGTGCAGTCAGTCGGCAGCTGTTGAAGAGTCCGAGACCGTCATGAGCTACGCTGTGGACTTAGATAGGTTGATCCAGATCAGTCGTTACTTTGTCCTATTGGCGTGTTGCTGTACCCACAAGATCAACACCCACCATGGAGTGTCGGTGTCTTTATCCGCTGCGGAATATTACGAGACCGTGAGAGACTTCTCTGCAGTTGGATAGTCCAGTCGATGGGTACTTGTCATCACTCCGAAGAATATGTCGGACAGGAAGATGGACAAGGTCATTGCAACCATATTTATCTTTCCCTTTGGGCCTGCCAACAGGTTCTTGGAACCTCATTTCCTTGGACCTGTGGTAGATGCTTGCAGGTTGTGTTTGCTTACCCTGCTCCTTCAAGAGGACAAGTTGCATCTCGCCTACGGTGTGCTGTTCTAGAGGTAAGAAGGATGCGAGAGTGACTGGCCTCCACCTTCCCCACCTCGTCCTTCCACTCCTCTTCATTCGGGTTGAGGATAGGACTCGAACTTACACTGGCTGGTCGGACGGTTGATGTGGTAAGCTTACACATAAAGCATCCTTTTTATGTTTCTTATCAGAATCATAGAAGCCATCCTGCTCCTTCCTCTAGCAAGGGGAGGAAAGAGACTGGCATTAATGCTAACCCTTCCCAGAACTTTGCATTAATGTCTCCGACTCTAAATATTCTTCACAGCCCATTTTCAGATGAGTTACGATTCTTCACTCATTTCGGAAAGGCCCAGAAGTCTAACTCTTGATCATGCAGCTCCTGTACTCTGATCAAGTTGTCAGAGGCAGGACCCTCCTCCTCACTCTTACGACCAAGGGGAGTAGCCTAGGTGTGTAGAACTCCATTGAGTTCTTGAGGCTAACTCAGATTCCTCCCACTAATCAGTGAGTCTTCCCTATGTAAAGGACCGAGGGTTTGTATATCGTGTAGGAACAAATCACAATTTTTGGAAGTAAATTGTATTTTTCCTAACTATACAAACCTGAGGTCCTTACATACATGCCCACCTCATGCCACCCCTCAATCTGAACCTGGGCTGAAAGGCAAAGTGGAGTGTTTACATCCGAGCAGGCTAGCCTACATGCCTGCCACACGGTAGTTACTGCCTAACCACCTTGTTCAAGAATTTAACGGCTGCAATTCCAGCTACGCTGAAAGTAATTCCATATGTAAAGGACCCTGTATTTTTCCTAACTATACAAACCTAATTTACTTCCAAAAATAATGATTTTCTCCTTTTTGACAGCTGGTGGAGCAAAGTTTGATTAACTGCTGGAGAGAAAGAGCCTCTGCCAGCACAAGTTTGGCTTAATCCAAATAGATCAAGACAAGCATGAAGATTGCTTCAACAGGGAGCCTCCAAGTTATTATGAACCTATTTATTTTGTAAGTATGATTAAAATTAGGGATGATGATAACTTAGAGTTGACATTATAGAAAAGTTATTGTATATCGTGTAGGTTATAATACCGAAGGTATTAAACATTGATGTTGACCTAGGTTATACCTTGTCCCCAAGGGGTTTAAGGTGTATTCATCATTCCTCATTTAAAACCAAATCAAGCAAATCCTTGAAGTCAGCCTTCTGCAAGACGAGGGTGATTGGTCAAGCTGTACTATTATGGGATTTTTATCATTTGTTCTAGTCATTGTTCTCCTTTTAAGACTGTCTTTGTATTGTGTTTTATCTCATTTGTTTTGCTTGAGAAGTACTACATCTTAGTGGCACTTCTTGAGGTGCTAACAGTCATAAGTTTGTGGAAAGGAGTTTGTTCTGACTCGTAATACAAACCCTCGGTCCTTTACATAGGGATTTACTTACAGCGCCAGCTGGACCAGTCGTAAGATTTCTAACAAGGTAGTTTGGTAGTAACTGCTTGTCTGGGTGGGAGTCCTGCCTGACTGGAGGTAAACATTCCACATTGCTTTCGGCCGCTGTCGGATGAAGACTTGTTCGTTCACCTCTCTGCCCACCATCATCATGAGAATTCTATGCTTTTGATTATGAAGTTGCTCTTTTCCACAACTTTTCCTTGGTGTAGTACTTGTAGTGTGGATGTGCGTAAGTACTTGTTGATTTCTATTTATGTTTATTTTGTGGTTTGCATTGAGAACTCGGAGCCATGCAAGCCAATGAAGATGAGAAGCCCCCCAGACCCCCAACCAACAGGAGAGTGTGCCCTGGTGTGGAGGGCCGTAAGCGTGGGTCTTTTAGGTCCACTGAGCAAGTGGACCCCTATTTAGTGTGTGTGCAGTGCTGAGGGCGCGAGTGCTCTCTGTTCGAGCCCTGTGACTTTTGTATTTCATGGTCGGAGGAGCAGTGGGAGTGCTATGAGAGGAGGAAGAGGGCACTTAAAGTAGCCAAGGGTTCGTTGGAAAGCTCTCCAGTGATACCTCTGGTGACCGACATGTCGTCCTCATTCCTCCTTCCTAGCCAGCTTCCTTGTATGGCTCTTTCCCTTGCGGGGGACGTGTCGCATTCCGCCTCTTTGTTCGACCTGTTGAGCGCAGAGGAAGGGGCGCGACACCCAGACTTGGAATTGTACTCGCGGTCTTTCCCCCCCCCACCCCCCCCCCCCCAGGCAAGCGGGAAACCCCCCTCTAACCCGACTTGCTTCCATAGGTGTGATTGCTGCCGTGGGTGGAGACCTCGAGCACGGGTGGTGCTCGCTGAGCCTTCAGGGCACTCCCAGCATTCAGGGGCTGTTGTTACACCTGGCTGCCCCTGTGACCCATGGCCCGGTGACGTTGACAACGACCACTATCTCTACACCTGGGTATGCTGCGTCACCGCACCTGGTTTATATGCAGCACGTAACGTCGGTGACTCCCGCAGCTGCTGTGCAGGCCCCTGCTGTCTCCATTCCTGCCCTTGGTGCTGCTGCTCCCGCCGCAGGTCCCTCCAGACAGGTGCAGTTGGGCCGTGTTGCTACCGCAACTGCCCCAGCTCCGTCCTAGAGTGAGGACCTGACGGTGGTCCTGAGGAAGCTGACAAAGAAGAGGTCGAAGAAGAGGAAGATGTCATCATCGTCCCCTTCGACTTCCAAGGCCCCACAGCCGAGGAAGAAGAAGGTGGCCTTCCCCCCCCCTAAGAAGTCTCGCACAGAGACTTCTAAGGGTCTGTCCCACTCCAGTGGGACAGGTGGGTCTTCCGCTGGTCCTCCTGTTCCTTCGAGAACGGGGCCCGTCTCTCCTTCCCCAGGAAAGAAGAAGACGGGGACCGTAAGGGTGCCAGCTACCGCTGGTACCTCTTCTCCCTGGTTCCAGAGGTTCCGCCTCTACACCAGGAACTGTCTGGGCCGCTCGCCCGCAAGCGTCAGTGAGTGTACGGTCACCTGCTGGTGACTGTGCAGCCAGGGTCCAGACCGCCGAGCCTGCTCGCCATCAGGACCCAGGCACGGAGCGGAACACTGGTGGGAGTCGCTCAGGTGACTTTTGCCAGGCAGGCAATCGCTCTCATGGCGATTCCCCGGTTCCCCCCTCTTAACCCTTAAACGCCGACTGGACGTATTTTACGTCGACATTTTTTGTCTCTTGGGTGCCGACTGGACGTATTTTGCGTCGACATACAAAAGTTTTTTTAAAAATTCGCGGAAAAATACTCTTAGGCCTACCAGCCGAAAACTCTTGAATCACGCCGCCTTGGGGGATGCTGGGAGTTCACGGATCAAGGTGTTGTTTTGTTTACAATCGTTACGCAGGCGCGCAAGCGCGAATTTCTTTCTTGCCCGCACTAAAAAAAGTATCTGTGACACATCTCGGAAATTATTTCGTCACTTTGACATAATTTTTTTACCATTTTAAATTAGCCGTTACATGGAGTATTATATATGAAAATGTGCGCATTTTTATGTAAAATACAACAACAAAATACTCATGATTGTAGCTTTTATCAGTTTTGAGATATTTTCATATAAATAACGATAAGTGCCAAAATTTCAACCTTCGGTCAACTTTGACTCTACCGAAATGGTCGAAAAACGCAATTGTAAGCTAAAACTCTTATATTTTAGTAATATTCAATCATTTACCTTAATTTTGCAACTAATTGGAAGTCTCTAGCACAATATTTCGATTTATGGTGAATTTATGAAAAAACTTTTTCCTTACGTTCGCGCGGTAACTCTTCCGAAAAAAATCATACATGTGATTGTGGTAATGTTTGCACCATTTTAAATTAGCCGTTACATAAAGTTTTATATATGAAAATGTGCGCAATTTCATGCACAATACAATTAAAAACAACCCATGGTTGTAGCTTTTATCAATTTTGAAATATTTTCACAAATATAAAAAATGATAAGTGACAAAATTTTCAACTTCGGTCAACTTTGACTCTACCGAAATGGTCGAAAAAACGCAATTGTAAGCTAAAAACGCTTATATTCTAGTAATATTCAAGCATTTACCTTCATTTTGCAACAAATTGGAAGTTTCTAGCACAATATTTCAATTTATGGTGAATTTATGAAAAAAATAACATTTTCTTTACGTCCGCGCGGTAACTCTTCCGAAAAAATCATACGTGCGATTGTGGTAATGTTTGCACCATTTTAAATTAGCCGTTACATAAAGTTTTATATATGAAAATGTGCGCAATTTCATGTATAATACAACAAAAAATAGTTGAAGGTTGTAGCTTTTCTCATTTTTGAAATATTTGCATATAAATCACAATAAATAGAAAAAAAACCACGTTCCGTCAAATTTGACTCTACCGAAATGGTCGAAAAACGCAATTGTAAGATAATACTCTTACAGTCTAGTAATATTCAGTCATTTATCTTCATCGTGAAACAAATTCGAAGTCTCTAGCACAATATTTAAATTTATGGTGAATTTTTAAAAAAAAACTTTCCTTCCCTCCGCGCGCGGATTCTCCGCCACAAATCTCCGAAATGCGTAAGTCCCATTCTCGGAATATTTGCTCCGTTTCAAATTAGGCATTTCATAGAGTTTTATATATGAAAATGTGCGCAATTTCATGTAAAATAAAACAAAAAATATTTGAAAGTTGTAGTTTTTCTTATTTTCGAAATAATTGCATATAAAAAACATATATAAAAAAAATTCGACATTCGGTCAACTTTAACTCGTCAGATATGGTCGAAAACTGCATTTGTAAGCTTATATTCTTACAGTATAGTAATATTCAATCATTTGTCTTCATTTTGAAAGAAATTGGAAGTCTCTAAGACAATATTTAGATTTATGGTGAAATTTTTTTTGAAAAAAATATTTGTTTACGTCCGCACGTACGAATTCATGCATTATTTTGTGATAATATTTTCTCTGTTTGCTTTTTAATCGTTTTACAATGTGTTATATACCAAAATGATCGCAATTTAGTGTACATTACAACGAAAAAAAGTAACTTATTACCTTCAACCGTTTTGCGCACAGCGCGATTTGAATACAATTATATATGAAATTCGTTTTTGCGCTATCATATATCGCATTATTTATATATGATAATGATAACCTTTTTCCTTTCTGATGGTTGCATACTAAACTTCAGGCAATGAAAAAAAAAGGAGCCAAAAATGAACTCTTAATCTTGAAAACTAAGCGCGCTGTGATTTTTTGAAAAAAATATTTTTTCCGCTTCCACACTCACTCTGAAACGTCTCCGGCACACAGGAGACATTTTTTTTTTACCGCTTCGGCGTTTAAGGGTTAATGAGAGAATGCCTTGATGAAGTCATTGGGCATCCGCACGGCATATCATTCCCGTGCTGAAGCGTGGTGACGGGCAAGAGGGCTCTCGAACTGGGGAATTTTTGTTTTTCCTCAGTTTGACTCTAAATTTCTCTCATCCTATTTCTATTACTTATAATTGTTTCATTCTTCTTCATATTTATCAACTTTCTCCAACCTTGCTGTCAAAACTCTTACCATTTCACTGTCCAGATGTTTTTTGGGGGGGACATCATATCCAGGATTGGAAATTTTTTCAAAATCAATTGTGGGAGCTGTGGTGGTCTTGCCAACTACCTGATAATGTTTGGACACCTTGGAATGTCAGTATTTCCATACTGGCATGCGGGACTATTCTCGTACCAAAACTTGGCCTTCGGATTCCAGGGGTTGGCTGGTTTCATAGAGATAGGACTCTCGGCATTCTTTCCGGTTTGCCTGCCACTATGATTAAAGTGGGGATGATTGGTATTCCGTAATGCTCTCAGTCCCATCAAGCAGGTTTGGCATACACTTGAGCCACTCTAATCATAGTGGTACCATCCCTTTGTGGTAGGGTAGGGAGTGGACATTTGGGAAGCAGCTCTCGCAGGTGTCATTGGTGGAGAAATTAATTTCATGAAAGGATAATGGGTTCCCTTTTGGGATGTCAGACAGTCTTAATTTTTTTTCTTTCCCCCAACTAATTTAATGACTGAAATTAATGTTTCTTATACCCCTGGATCGAATGGCGAACCTCAGACACTGTTGACGACCTCCGCTAATTTAATTAGGGAAAACTCTGTTGATGACCTCGGAACTAGGAAGGACCATTCTATTGATATTCCAAAATTGAGTAATCTGGGTAATGCAAGGAAACTTCGAATCCTTCATGTTACCCAAATTCCAATTGAGACAAATTATGATAATATATATAAAGAATTTAAGTGTTATGGATCTATAACAGAAATAAGAATGAAACTGGAAGATACAAAATGGGATTCATGGATATCTTACAATAGTCATGACGAAGCATTTAATGCAATATGTAATATTAATAATATAAAAATTAATAACTTGAATATAATGGCTGCTCTTTGCGACAAGGTACCAAAGGATTTGGATGTTTATAGACCTGCGGAATGGTTTGAAAAAAAAAAGATGCTGATTTAGTTATGCCTTCCCAGAGGAAGCCAAAACCACCTATGTGGCTTGTAGCTGAATCTCAGGGGGTTACAGGGAACTATTTCCAAAAATATGCAAATTAATTCAGAAAAAAGTAGGAACTATTGCACCGGGAGATATATCTCGTTTTGGAAAAAATAGTTACCTTATCCATGCCAAATCCTGCACACAGTCTGTAATACTATCCAACCAAAATAAAACAAATGATGATGATATTAAGTTAGATGTCAAACCCCACCTAAATTTTATCTACGGAAGGGGAGTAGTTTTTTTAACAAATAAGATCTGTATGAATTTACAGAGGAGGAGATACTGGCCATGTGTCCACTAAATGTATGGAAAGTACACAAAGTCCCCGGTACATCAATGATTATCCTTACTTTCCAGGATGCTGATGTACCTTCCCGCATTATTATTGAAAATGAAGTTATTAAAGTTCGACCATTCAAGCAGAAGCCACTGCAATGTTTTAATTGTTTTAAATTTGGACACCCGTCAAAAGTTTGCAAAAACAAAAAAATGTGTGGTATTTGCTCTAAATCTTACCATGGAGAATGTGCACTTGATGCCAGGTGTTTAAATTGCAGCTCAAATCATAAATCCACTGACCGGAGCTGTGAGCTGTATAAGTCGGAAGAAGCTGCCCTTAACAAATCCAATTTAGAAACATATAAGTGTGGGATATGCCAAAAGACTATTAGATAAATCAAGTAGTTATGCAAAGGCACTAAAATCAAACCCACCTAGCACTGCCAATAGTTCTATAAAAAGAAATATACCATCTAATGATAAAATGCTGCATGATGAGGTAGGCATATTGCCTTCTGAGGCTTTGCCACAATGTATTAACAGTGGGGCATTGCCCATCCCCGTACAACCTTCGTCCCCCATTACTATTAGTAAGTACAAACCTCTCTCAGGTCCTTGTCCGTTGCCCTGATTTGATGGAGGTTCCACTTAAAACCAACTTGCCTGGTGCACCTGTTGTGGGGAAGGTGCAAAAACCTAGAAGCCCACCACCTATTAATCGAAAAAGAGAGAGACCTCCATCTCTCTCACCCCCTTCCATCAGAAACATTAAAGCTATGACGTCAAATAAATTTGATGTTTTATCTGTTGATGTTTCTGATCAACTGGAAGATAACTTGAATAAATCAGAAACTCAAGTTGAGGTCCACCATCCGCCTCAACAAATAGATCAAAAGGACACAAAGAAAAAAACAAACGTAAAACCCAATATATCAAGACCATCTCTAAAGAAACCTACAGGAAATAATGTTAGATTAAAAGTTGCCAGTGGGAAGACCTCATCCAAGATGTCTTCCAGAAGTGATCCATAGTTTTCTCCTTCATTTTGCAATGGAATTGTCAGGGTTTAAGGGCCAAATATGAAGAACTTAAGCCACTAATTCATGAGCATTCCCCCATAATTGTATGTCTACAGGAGAGCAAGCTTGATGCTAATACTCCTTGTCCTCGAGAGTATATTAGCTATAGAACACCATATAATCAACAAGCAGGGAGCCATGGTGGAAGTCTCATTTACGTTCGTCGAGATATTCCCCAAATATCTTTGTCTATTCGTACACCTCTGCAGGCAGTTGTTGTACAGATTGATATAGGAAGAAAATATACAATATACTCTCTGTACCTACCTCCAAATGATAATATTTTGTATGATAATTTAGTAGAGGTGATTCAACAACTCCCCCAACCTTTTCTCTTATTGGGAGATTTGATTGGTAGACATCCTTTATGGGGCGATGTTTTAGCAAACACAAGGGGCAATATTATATCATCAATTGTGGAAAATGAGGATGCCGGACTCCTTAATATAGGAGAGCCCACACACTTTCAAGTCCAGACAGGTACCTTGTCATGCATTGACCTATCAATCGCAAGCTCTAATTGCCTTCTCGATTTCGATTGGAGGACATTAGATGATTGGCATACTAGTGATCATGCACCAATCATTATCAACACTAACAATGGTCCACCTTTACAGAGATCGCCACGATGGAATCTTGACAAGGCAGACTGGGGTAGTATTTCGTGAGCTGAAGCGAAATTGTGGGGGGGGGGGGGGGGGGGGGCCAATGCGCAACAGTTTGAAAAATTTGCTGATTGCCATAGACATGCTGAATGGAACCCTTCATACAGCAGGAGTCAATTCAATTCCCAAAACAACAGGGTTATTCAAATGACGAACAGTCCCCTGGTGGTCTTCAGAACTAACTGCCCTGCACAGAGCCACAAGAAGGTCTTTAACCCGATTGCGCAGACGCCGTACTGAGGTGAATTTAATTACATACAAGAAATGTAGAGCACAGTTCCGTTGTGCCATGAAAGAAGCTAGGCGTCAGTCTTGGGTGTCTTTTGTTTCCTCCTTTAACAGTAGAACACCACCATCTTCTGTGTGGAGGAAGGTGAAAAAGATAGCAGGCAAATTCACCCCCAACCCACCACCAGTGTTGAAGGTGAATGATCAGTATGTGACTGGAGCAACTGACGTTAGCAATGCCCTGGCGGATCATTTCTCAAATGTATCACGCAAGTGTGAAGCAGCTCCTGGTCACCAGTTTAGGAGCAATGAAGAAAAGAAAATTTTAAATTTTGCAACAGGAAGGGAAGAGTCATACAACTCTCCTTTTACTGAAAGAGAATTTGACTCCGCACTTGCTACGTGTAATGATACAGCCCCTGGACCCGATGGAATTCCATATGCAATGATTAAACATGTACCTGTTAATACCAAGTTGTTTATTTTAAGCATTATTAACAGAATATGGCATGATCATAGTTATCCAAGTGTTTGGGAACTAGCCATTTAAAATTTAGCCTTTTTAAAACCTGGTAAGGATAAGTTTTTAGCTGCAAACTATCGACCAATTGCATTGACATCTTGTTTATGTAAGATCATGGAGAAGATGGTCAATGTAAGACTGGTATGGTACCTGGAAAAGAAGGGTATTTTATCACCTATCCAGTGTGGATTTAGAAAAATGCATTCAACGACTGATGTGTTGATGCGACTGGAATCCTCTATTGGTGAAGACCCTTTGCTTCCAAACAGCACCATGTAACAGTCTTTTTTGATCTTGAGAAGGCATATGATACTGCATGGAGATATGTATACTTAAAACCATTCATGAATTGGGGTTACGAGGAGAGTTACCATTGTTTCATTCAATCATTTGTTTCACATAGATTTTTTCAAGTGAGAGTAGGGGAAACTCTATCAGAGAGGAGATGTCAGGAAGAAGGAGTTCCCCAGGGTAGTGTGCTAAGTGTAACACTATTTGCACTAGCCCATTAATGGGATATCCTCCTGTCATTCCCCAAGATATTCTCTCAACATTATTTGTAGATGATCTCTCCATATCATTTGCTGGATCTAGAATGTCGATGGTTGAGAGAAACTACAACTCTCAATTGACAAAATTATTCAGTGGGCTGATATGAATGGATTTAAGTTTTCGACAAGCAAAACTGTTGTTGTCCATTTCTGTCGTATTCAGGGAGTACATCCTGACCCGGATATATACATCAAAGGCCAACGGATCCCATGTGTAAATGAAGCTAGATTTTTAGGTTTGATATTTGATTGCAGGTTGACATGGGTTCCTCACTTAAAGGCGTTAAAAGTTAAGTGTCTTGAGGCTCTGAATCTTTTAAAAGTATTATCACATACATCATGGGGGGCAGACCGCAAAACTATTTTAAAATTATACAAGGCCTTAATTTTTTCAAAAATTAGTTATGGGTGTGAAATATACTCCTCAGCCACCCCAAGCCGATTGAAGGTATTAGATGCTATACACCATGCTGGTATTAGATTGTCTACAGGAACATTTAGAACTTCGCCTATTCCAAGTCTCCTTGTTGACGCTGGAGAATTAACTTTAGACCTTTACCGAAAGTCTTCTATTATTCGGTATTGGTTTAGGTTGCAAAGACTTCCCAATTCTTTAGCCTGTCAGACTGCAAACTTTGTAAGGCATTGTATATATTTTGAGTTACACCTAAAGTCTCCTCAACCTTATGGTTTTCGGGTAAAACAATTAATAAACGGTCTTGATATAGCCAGAAATAGAGTTCTTCCATTTAGGATATCACCAACCCCTCCCTGGAAATTACCAGATATATCTTTTTGTAAATATTTTATTGGTATAAAAAAGAACATGACTGAATTAGAAGCCAGGTCTCTCTTTTCATGAACATGTCGAAGAACACAAGGAATCGACTTTTATATATACAGATGGCTCCAAATCTGATGCTGGTGTTGGATTTGGAGTATATAGTGGTTCTTTTAATTGTAGAGGTGCACTTCCTCTAGTATCTTCCATATTTACTGCAGAACTATATGGCATATTAACCGCTATTGAGAAAATAGCATTAAAAGATGAGGGCAATTTTACCATTTTTAGTGATGCAAGAAGTGTCCTTCAAGCTTTAGAAGTTTTTAATTCTAGTAACCCTTTGGTTTTAAAGATTTTAGAGTGGCTTTTTATTATTGGTCTGAAAGGCATAACAGTTCGATTTTGTTGGGTTCCGGCACACGTAGGTGTGTGGGGAAATGAGGAGGCAGATTCACTGGCAAAGAATGCTGCAGCTGAGTTGCTACCAAGAAGGTATCCCATTCCATGTAATGATTTTGTACCTACAATTAAGAATTTTAGTTATAATAATTGGCAAAAGCATTGGGAAAGCTTAGCTGATAATAAGATGAGAGAAATAACAAATATTATATCCCCTTGGAAATATAACGTGATGCCCCGAAAGTGGGAGAGTACTCTTTGTCGTCTCCGAATTGGTCACACTCGGATGATACATGAGTTTTTGCTAGCTGGCCAACACCAACCATATTGTGACGACGGTTTGATACCCTTGACCGTGAAGCATTTGTTGACTGAATGCCCCACTTATAGCACGGAAAGAAATAGATACTGTTTGAGGCTCGAGGTGAGGATGGCAGGTTCATCTTGCCAAGATTCTTGGACATGATGTGTCATACAATGCAAGTGGCATTTTTAGATTTATTTCAGAAGCAGGTCTTCTGAAAGCTATTTAACTTTTACAATGATATATTTGCTTTTATGGTTTTAATTGAATATACTTTTATTCTTTATTTATAATAAACGATATCGGCGTCAATGACCTTCGATGTCAGGATGCCAGAGAACTTCCAATCATTCATTCATTCCCCGGTTCCCAGGGGTGACTTGACGGTCCCACCAGACCGATCACATGCCGAGGCCAGGAAGAGGTCCCCCCGGTCACCAGGCCCAGCCTCGGCTGGATCAGGTACTGTGACGTGTCAAGAGGTCGTGGCTCTCTCTCACCGCGTCAGTGGACACTACCGGTCACCTGACTGTTGCTCCCACCAGGACCGGATGGCTCACACAACTGGTAGCAGTTCGCCTGACGCAGGGGACCGTCGCTAACCGTTCTCGGTCCAGCGGTTCTCCTCACGGAGTCTGCTGGACTAGACCTGCAGCTCGGCCGCCACCTCGGGTTGGCGATCGCCTGCAATCCTCCCAGCCCACCGGCTCTGCTGGTAGGCAGGGTGGGAGCGTCAAGTCTTCCTCACCTGTCCCTTCAACCTCCTCGGGCTACACCGGGAGGAGCGAGCCGACCAGGGGTGGCTGTGAGGAGCGCGCTCCACACGGTACCGCCACGAGAGCCTACGAGCCTGGCTTGGTCCATGGACCGAGCAGGTCGTACGCGCAAGTGGTAGAGGAGACCACGAGGGGTCTGGCGAGGTTCTTGCTTCTGGAGGAAGAGGGTCTCAGGAGGTGATTGGCCTGGATGGATCTGACGGTCCATCGCCGCAGTACGCTATCACTCCCGAGATTCAGAGGTCCTTCGCGCCGGTCATTGTGCTGATTCGTCAGCACAGTGACCACTGGGAAGGATCAGTGGTTGCTCCCTCTGAACCACCATTGAGGTTGGAGTCGTTCTGGGGTCCTAAGAAGGAACCCAGGACGACGGTGGGTTTGCCCCGATCCTCCTTGGCCGACAGTGTGCTGGGCCAAGTTGACACACTCATCTCCGGACAGGAGGGCTCACTTAGGTCCAGCAGGTCGGACAAGGTACTTCCCCATACTCTGCCTCATCAGCGGCGATTCTACGTGCCATCTGTAGACCCGTTGCCAACCAAGCAGGTTAACCCGGAGATAGCTAGGCTAACTCCGGGGGTGCCTCTCCATCACCTGCTGGCTGAGAACCTCTGGTTTGCACAGTAAGAGGCATCGGCCCTGGAAGCGACTGCCATGGCAGCCCTCCAAGCAGTCTCCTGGCTGAACCTGTGGTCCCTCACAGTGTCCAGAGTCGCAGCCTCCTCAGGACCCGTCGCCCCCAACCTGGTCCTGAGACGTCGAGATGCAGTCCTGGCTCGGGTGACCAGGGCAGCCGGTTGGGAAGTGACGTTGGGTCTACGAAACTGATCATTGCTGGGTTCCTCCTCTCTCTCTTCCCCAGAGAGATGGTGGATGCTGCAGTGGAACAGCGGCACATTGATAACAGTGACCGCCTAGTACACCAGGCAGTCTCGAAGGCATCTGGACAGCCTCGAGCAACTGCTGCCAAGCCTCGGAGCTCAGCTAGCGCTTCCTCTGCCAACAAGACATCAGCTTCGTCGAGGTCAAGAGGAAAGACCCAGCCTTCGACTTCTGCTTCGAGGAGTGAGCGTCAGCCCTCCTCCCAGGCCTCCCACTCCCATGGGGGTCCCGCCAAGCTGAAGTCGAAGGAGGGGAAACGCTGGCGCTGTGGGTTACCTGGCAAGCCATTGGGCAAGTTGGCAGCACTGCGGAGCCGACACTTGGGTAGTGGATGTCCTTCGGGAGGGATATCTGCTACCCTTCGAGTCGTGGCCAGCCCTCACTTCGCACCTGGTCCACATTCAGACATAACGTTCCCGGTTCTGCCAGGGAGGTAGCACTTCAGGAAGAAGTCAAGACCATGCTGAGCAAGCGAGCTGTGGAGATCGTACGAGATCATTCGCCAGGCTTCTACAGCTGACTCTTCCTAGTGGAGAAGTCATCAGGGTGCTGGCAACCAGTGATAGATCTCTCTCCCTTGAACATATTCGTTCACCAGACTCTGTTCATGATGGAAACAGCACGCTCAGTGCTTAATTTTATCAGGGAGAACGACTTCATGCTTTCAGTGTACCTGAAGGATGCATACTATTTCCAAATACCCATCCATCAGTCCTCCAGAAAGTACCTCCGCTTTATCCTCGACAGGACGGTGTACCAATTCAGGGTACTTTGTTTCGGTCTCTCAACCGCCCCACAGGTGTTCACGCGAGTGTTCATTTTGGTGTCACTTTGGGCCCATTTGATCGGGATACGTCTCTTGAGGTATCTCGACGATTGGCTGGTCCTGACGAGCTCCTGCTCGCAGTTGCTGCAGGACAGCGATCAACTCCTGGACTTATGCCGCAATCTGGGGAGAAGTCAGATCTCAACCCCAAGCAGAGGATAAAGTACCTGGGGATGCTGATCGACACGGTAGCAGCACGAGTCTTCCCCGCAGGCTCGTGGATCAGCAGGTTCAGGGAGGCAGCCAGACGGTTCCTGTCTCAACGGGAACAGTCAGCTCAGCAGTGGCAAGTCGTGATTGGTTACCTGTCGTCACTGGAGAAGTTAAGTCTCTAATGGAGACTAAAGGAGTGTTGGTCACAGGTACAGGATCCACAATCCTTCCTGGTTCACCTCACGGAGGAAGTAAGGGAGGACCTGGCCTGATGGCCAGACGACAGGAACCTCGTAATAGGAGTGTTTCTGCGCACTCCCCCTCTGGAGATGTTACTGTTCTCAGACGCATCGACCGAGGGTTGGGGCGCACACCTGGAAGAGTTACTGGTTGCAGGCGTGTGGAACCATCATGATAAGCACCTTCACATCAATGTCCTGGAACTCGAGGCTGCATTCCTCACACTTCAAGAGTTCTGGGAACGAGTGATGGGACTCTCAGTAGTGCTGATGAACGAAAACACCACGCTAGTGGCAAACATCAACAAACAGGGGGGCCGCAGCTCCACTCGGTGGCGCTGTCAGCCAGATACATTCCAGGCAAGAGGAACGTAGTGGCAGACAAGCTCAGCCGCCGGAATCAGGTGAGTGGGACCGAATGGTCTTTTCCCCCAGACGTGGCGGAAAGGCTCTTTGACCTTGGGGGGCCGACCAGTTGTGGATCTGTTCGCCACCCGGCGCAACAGTAAACTCGAGGTTTTCTTCTCAGTCGTGCCGGACCCATGGGCAGCTGCAGAGGACGCGTTCCAGCACCCTTGGGACAACCTCCTAGTTTACGCCTTTACCCCGTTCTGCCTGATTTGCAAGGTGATCAGCAGAGTGCTGGTCACCAGCAATCTTCGGATGATTCTGGTGGCACCCAAATGGCCTCAGGCTTTTTGGTATCTGGACCTGCTGGCTCTTCTCTCCGAGGCACTGCGAGAGATTCCCCTTTGGCACAAGCTCCTGTTCTAACCACACGTGGAGCTGTACCACCGAGTAGTTCAGTCCCTGTGTCCCTCACGGCTGGCGGTTATCCACCATCTCTTGCGAGCGAGAGGCTTTTCTCGCCCAGCAGCAACAGAGATGCAGGGTACCTCAGACAGTCCTCTGCAGCAGTGTACCAGGGGAAGTGGTCCGTCTTCTGTGGTTGGTGTCGTG
Organism: Macrobrachium nipponense; assembly: GCF_015104395.2. Classification (NCBI taxonomy): domain Eukaryota; kingdom Metazoa; phylum Arthropoda; class Malacostraca; order Decapoda; family Palaemonidae; genus Macrobrachium; species Macrobrachium nipponense. The sequence continues at coordinate 60,968,161 of NC_087214.1, read as the reverse complement.
GACGGGGTCTCTCTCCACTCAGAGCCACTCTTCAGCAGGTAGCGGATTTCCTCGTCTTCCTTCGTCGAGAGAAGCTCCTCTCCGTCTCCGCAGTTAAGGGCTACAGAGCCACCCTGGCCCTAGTCCTTAAACTGCGAGGAGTCGACCTTTCCACTTCCATGGAAATTTCACTCCTAATGAAGAGCTTCGAGAGGTCTTGCCCACCCAGGGAACTCAGGCCCCCGGGGTGGGATGTGACTCTCATACTTAGAAGCCTGACTCGCAGACCCTTCGAGCCGCTTCAAGAGTCATCAGACAGGGATCTGACCCTCAAGGCCGTCTTTCTGCTGGCCCTGGCATCGGCGAAGAGAGTGGGAGAACTTCATGGTCCTTCCTTTGATGTTAAGCACTCGAAGGGATGGGGATCAGTGACGCCTGATTTCGTCCCGGACTTCGTAGCGAAGACTCAGAACCCTCCGGTCCCTGACGCCAGGTTCGAGTCCTTCATGACCCCCTCCCTGAAAGACTTCACCAACAATGATGCGGATGAGATGCTGCTTTGCCCTGTAAGGGTGCTACGGCGCTACCTGAAGAGAACTCGTCACCACAGGCCTGAGTGTCGACGCCTCTTTGTTAGCACCGGGGTTACCAAGAAAGAAGTGTCCAAGAACACTATTTCTTTCTGGCTTCGTGAGGTAATCCGGAAGGCGTACGCTTCAGACAGGAGTGCCGACACCAGTACCCTTCATCCGAGAGCCCACGAAGTCAGAGGTATTGGTCCAACCCTTGCATTCTGCAAGAACTTGTCCATGGCACAGGTACTGAAGTCAGGGGTTTGGGCCAACCAGACCACCTTCACCTCCTCCTACTTTCGGGATATTGCCCTCAGTTCCTTGGACACATTTTCCTTGGGACCCGTGTTGGCTGCTCAACAAGTTGTGTAGCTTACCCAGCTCCTTTACCGGACAAGATAGCATCTCATCCTTGTGAGACTGCATGAATGGTAGAGTGAATGAGTGTGACTGGCTTCTTCTCCTCCTCTTTTTCTTCCTTCTCCCTGCGGGCAGAGGGTGGCGGTCATCACCACGCTGGACAGGATGTTGATGCAGATAAGCTACGTATCCGAGCTTCATTCTATCACTTTCATTAGGGATAGAAGTGTTTATCCACCACTTCCCTTGCAAGGGGGGAAGTGGAGGCCAACGAGAGACAAACCCAAGACTTTATATTGGCTCTTGCGTAGGAACTAGTTCTTGCTTGCTATTCATAAGAGGCAGGCTTGCCTCCCTCTTATGAATTTGGTCCAAATAGAAATAAGGGCAGTACTATTATGATTTTGAAACACTCGTATATATTACATATTGTTGGCCTAATCATTAATTATGTTCTATTATGAGATGTTTGTGGGGTATATTACAAGTGTAATTCCTTGATTAACTAGTACACCATCCCTGTAGGGGGTTAGTGCCATCAGTACTCTTCAATTGGTATGGTCTGGACTTTACTCAAGATTCTTTTCAGCGTCCTTTTGACGTGTATTTGCATCCCTTTTCTTTCTTTTGACTGTACCTTCATTTGTAGTCTCTCATCCTTCTTCCCTTCCACCCTCTCCTAACATTTGTTTCGTATTGCAAACACAAGGATTTCCTCCTGTTAACCTTCAAAACCTTTTACTCCCCATTTTCTTTCAGTGTTGAATGCCAGGTCCCAGTGCTTGGTCTATGGTCTAAATTTTGTATTCATAAATGAACACAAGCCAGGTAAATACGGGCCACCCACTGAATAGGAATTATAAGTTTTCATTGTAACTGATTGTTTGCTAGTGAAATGTAATGTGCAATTTGTTGTATTTTGTAGAATTTGTTCAACAGGCATTTTTAAGTTTGATTTTTAAGAGTTTGGTCAATCAACAGTGTATTATTGCTATACACTTCCTGAACACCTGAATTAGCCCTGGTCAATGATCAGCCCAAACTATATCCCCACATATTTACCCACTAAGTGGTAAAATCTAGTCAGATGAGTTATCTGTGTTACTGTTGGCAATGCTGCTGCAAATATCGGCCATCAGAGGCCTGTTTCCTCAATTGTTTCTTGTTCGCCATGCTGTGCGGATTAGTCCCACATCAGATGAACTTTTGGTCATCTAGCCCGACCCCGTTTAAAGAGTTTTCGTAATTTGTACAACAGATTATGACCTTGGACTGATATTAATGTTTTTCTCCCGATTTGACTTTGGATAGGTACTTTGAACTTGCTATGGATAAGTTAGAAAATGAACGTCTTCGCCGTCTGCAAACACCTCTGCTTGTGCTTCATCTACAGTTTGACGATCAAGCCTTCTACTACTGGACATGTTGGTGCTCATCGGTTCTGCACGCCCTGCAAGCGTAGGATGAGTACCCTCACACATGATTGACGTTCTCTTTGTTATTTCGTGTAGGAAGGTTCAGTGTAATACCAGTCAGAGATGGTTTGTTTTGGCCAGGAGACAAGGAAGCATTAGAGTAGATATCCAAGAAATTAGTGGACAGGTTACCATCTAGTATGTTTAGCCTATTTCTAGCCTGACAAATAATTTAACTAAAAATAGAGATAGTGGTAGTAGTAGTATTGTTGATTCTAATTGTTCTTTGTTGATACACGATATACAAACCCTTGGTCCTTTACATTCGGCGTAGCTGGAATTACGGCTGTTAAATTCTTGAACAAGGTGGTTAGGCAGTAACTACCGTGTGGCAGGCGGGTAGGCTCGCTTGCCCGGATGTAAACACTCCACTTTGCTTTCGGCTGTCTAACGATGAAGACGTGTTTGTGAGCTCTTGCTGACTGGTCGTTGATCATTTTCTGGTTTATTTTTGTTTTTTAAATATGCCATATTTGTCGTCTTGAGGGAAGGCGTGTTTTCAACTATGTTGACATTTAACATTGCTAATAATGGTAACTTGTGCCATATAAATCAGAAATCATAGGGAATGTGTACAATTCATAGCTTACCAAGAAATTCCCTCCAGTGATGGAATTCATTTGTATGACATCTTCATCCATTTAGCAGCCAAATTGGCGTTGGTAATTACATTATGCTTATGTCAATTACAGTTACAAATATAATTACCAGTCATATTATCAAATTACAGTGACAACTGAAATTAATATTAGGGTAAAGAGTTACATTTAAATAACCTTAAAATATGTAATTGATTACTTTTCAGTTAAATTACAATTACACAAGCTTGTCTTTAACACACAGCAAGGTTGTAAGGGGGCGTGGCCTAGGCAGGCAATGATGCCGACTAGTCAGTTTCCTTCACTCCATATTCAACCACTTCACTTGGTCTCGGCTAATGTTTTTGTTCCTAGTTAGCATAAATGAATATCTGGATACTTAATGTATATGGAACGAAGTTATATTGTTCGTCTTACGACGTAATTTAAGTCCAAAATTTGACTAATACGTCTCATTGGAAGCTAGTTTTTCCCCTCCGGTTAGATTGCATAAAATTAGCGATTCCGTTCGTTTTCACTCTTTTTCATATATACTACGAGCCTCAAATTATTAATCTTTTGTTGGTGTGAAAACCACAGTAAATGTGCACTTTCATGCTATTAGTTTTCTTTTACCATGGCTGCGTTTGAATTCATACAAAAGTTTGGGAGTTTTATCCATGTTGCTGATGCACGTAATATTGCCTTATCAGCTTCAGCTACATTTATAACATGAATACAGTAATTACTGTCGCACGCAGATGAATACAATAAATGGATGTTGCTATCGCATTCTATCATATTAGCAACACAGTACTTCTCGTTCGGTTGTTCATAGCTGTACGCAGTTATACGAGTATCATTAAGATAATACTTTTTAACTCAGAAGAGGGTGCAAAGTTATGAAAGTGGAGATGTTAGACAATTGTAATTTGGCCTCTCTCTCTCTTTTACTTTCCTAATTTCATGTTATTTTTATTCATCTTACTTTCTACCCTCTCCTAACACTTGATTCATTGTGCAACAGAGAGGCTTTTCCTCCTGTTACACCTTTCAAATCTTTTACTGTCAATTTCCTTTTCAGCGCTGAATGACCTCATAGGTCCCAATACTTGGCCTTTGGCCTAAATTCTATATTAAACCCAACTACCTCACTGCCTGACTGCATGCTGCTGCCAACGTCAGCTGCGCGAGTGATGTAGAAAAACTTATTTTTGTACATGCAACTTCCCCGGCAGATATATACTTAGCTATAGTCTCCGACGTCCCCGACAGATTTCGCAGCACACGCTACAGGTAGGTCAGGTGATCTACCCTCCCGCCGCTGGGTGGCGGGACTAGGAACCATTCCTGTTTTCTAATCAGATTTTCTCTGTCGCCGGTTCAACAACACCTGTTGTTGGTTCCTCCTGATTTGGATTTAGTTTTTCGCTTGCCGTGGATCTTTTGGCCTGTCTTTTGGTGACGTATTGGATCGTTGGCTTGGCATACGCTTTTGTTAACTTTTTATTTGGAGTTGCTTTTTCTGATTCTTTAATGCGTCTTGACGCTAGTACTGTATTTAGAATATGTGCGATGAATGTGTAAGGTGAGACTACCGAAGGGTTCGGTAGATCCTCACACTGTAGACTTGAGTGTTCTATTATTAATCCTTGTACTGAATGTGAGATTTTGAATGAGGAAGTCTCTTTCTTCATCTTTGAGGTAGTTAGAGAAGAACAGGGTTAGGAAAGCTTCGTCTAGAAACTCCAGTAGGTCTCGTACTAACGAGCTAGTTGAGGATGCTTTAGAACCTAACCCTAATGTAGTTGTTGCAACCTCTCCCCCATTTTCAGCCCCTTCTCCCTTCTTCAAACCTGCAGATTCGTCTTCGAGATGACTGGCATGAAAGCCGCGATTTGCAGGATGGAATTGCAGTTGCTTGCAATGGAAGGTAAGAGTGCTGTGGGAAGTGTTTTGTGCAGTGTTCCCAGTGTAGTGGAGAGGGCGTCTGATCGGCTCTGCAACGCTCCCAGGTCTAGACCTCCTCCAAACTCCCAGGCCCAGTGGAGGAGGAATGTCGAAAACCGTAAGGAGGTTGTAGAGAATCCCCACCGGTCAGGCGTCCCTTCAGCAGGCCCTGTTGTCTCGACCCAGGCTGCCATGGATCGCCACAGGAAAGGCATCCTTCAGAAGTGCTTTTCGTCGTGAGCTGACAGCCTCCCCATGCCGCACCACCGAATGGATGCCTGTCCGTTTACAGAATTTCTCGAACCACCCATGCGAAGCCTTGAACTCTGGGGTTGGCGTTGATGTCCCTTCTCTTCCGTCGTCTTCGGCCTGGGCAATCAAATCGCCGAAAATAGCGCTGGCCTTGTGGGAGATTACCGTCTCCGTTATCGTATCGCCAGCGATTTCTTTGTCTTTTATCCAGACAAGAAGAAGCCTTTCCATCTCGTCGTGCACGTGGGTCCTCTTGTTGGACAAAATAGTGACGCCCTTGGAAGGTGCGGCTGCTTTGATGACATCCTTCTGCTTAAGGATGGTGCCTATTGTCGACGGATTTCGGCCGTATTCTTTGGCGATCACACTCAATCGCATACCAGCTTCATACTTCTTGATAATCTCCATCTTTGTCTCCAAAGAGAGCATCCTCTTCTTTCCGTGAATTTCAACTTTCTTGGGACCCATGACTACTATATACTGTACGTAATTTACATATAAGTAGAGTAAAGTTCTCACACAACAGGATAAAGTATGTATACTGCAACGAAATAATTAACGAATTTACGTTAATAAACGAAATAGTTAGAACGAACGAATACCGCGTGCGTACGATAACGATGCTGGGACGAGTGGCCGAGGCACGCTGCTACGTAGTAGATGCATGATGGGAAGGATGCTGACCAATAGGAGAGAAGGATCTCATGGCGGTGACTAGCATCAGGAACCAATGGGAGAGCAGGAGGATGGTGGCGAGTCTACTCAGTTGGCGGCGTGCGAGTTTCAAAATTGTTATGGGTGGTCTGGGTGAATCTCGGACTTTACAGCAACAACCTTTCGTATCTTGAAAAATTTTTGTATGTAGAGCCGTAAAATTTTTCGTATTAGCTTTCGTATCTCGAGTTTTTCATAAGTTGAGCCTTTCTTATGTCGAGGTACCACTGTATTTCAGGTGTAAAGACCCTTGATGTGGACATATGTTTGCCCATTACTAACCATTGCATAGCTGTTTAAGTAGCCAGTCTAAATTCCAGTTTATTTCCCCATAAGTACCACTAGCATAAATGGAGTCTGATGGTTTGTTAATGAATAGAATCAAATCTTATCTAAATTATTTCCAGGTTAAAAAAGTCTTGATTAAAGTTTTAGCATTGGTTTGAAAGCCAGGTAGTATATCTTTTTATGAATTAAAGAATGGCAGTATGGACCCAACTCTTTTTATTGTGTGCATCAACTCTGTGCATAAGTTTAAATGTTATATGCCCTTATGTTACAGAAGAGTCTGAATAAACAACTGATGCTTAAAGGTATTTTCAACACCAACAATGCTTTTTGGTGAGTGCAAAGAAAATTCCAAGTTAAATGTGAAGTGATCACTCATCATGCAAATTCAGTTGTTAGTTGTGCAGTAGTTTTTTTAAATATGCAGAATCCTAATACAACCTAAATTGTTCAGAATGGAAATGTCAGTTTTTTCTCGTTCTTGAACTTGGTGACACCTCTTGATGATGAGTAGTAACCACAAGTAAATATTCTCTCAAATGATGGGTTCTGTTGGAAGGTACCTAACTGCTCTGTACAATAGTCACATGTTACAGGAAAACAGTGAATTACCTACAAAAGAGTAATATCACACAAGCATCACAGTTGTATGAAACATGAGTTTGGCTTGAAAACTAGGAATTAATCATATATCGTTTTAGAGAATACTTTGTGAATAGGCAGCAGTCTGACATTACAAAATACTTTGGTGACATAGTACACCTTTAAGCTCTGCCATTCATTTTTATCTGTTTCAAGATTCTTTTGTTTCCAGAAATGCTAGCTCAAGAATATTCTGTATAATTGTACGGAAGACATTGACAAGGTGTACGTATTGCCAATACACCTTGCCTAAAAGATCATTCATGTGTGATAGAAAACAGGTGGTTCTGTATCACTTAGAGATGAGGGACGGTGGTTAAATGTCTGTATATTTTCATTCAGCTATTAGGAATGTGAAACCAATCATGGCTATTCCCTAGAATTAAGAAAATTAGGCATTGACGTGAACACTGGTCTTACAAACCATTCAGGTAATTTGAATAGAACTGAGAATGAGAATACAGATTTAGGCTGCCCTTCACGATGGGAAAATTACTCTCACCCCTTTGGGAAGATAGCTGGACTCAATTCTGTCAAACAGTGCAGGTAAATGCTCCTCTCATTCGGCAAAAGTGTAAGCATCTACTTTCCAAGGCGATTACAGAAAGACTAATGTATCACAGATTGCGGTGCGTGGTCGCTGACCAGCTCCCATCTCATACGCACAGGAGTTGCTAGATGTCACAGATTCCTTGCTATACAATCGCTTATTGTTTTAACCGGTTTCCAGCTGGCACTAAGATTTATCCTATTGTTAAGACCAAGATTTGTTAGCTATGAAAATACAAATTGACTAAAAAGTTGTCATATCTTAAGTGTTATAGATTTCTTTGTATCATTCCATATACATGTATGAAATTGTCTCTAGGTGGTCGATGGTCAAATAGGTAGTACAACATAGAATAAAATAGTTCTAGTCAGAACATGAGTCATTAAAGCAAAACTATTTTTACATAATGTTTTATACAAAAGTTTCTAAACTACAGCATTGAACTTATAGTTGTCATCTCTTCATTACAGGTTATATGAAGAGATATACAGTACGGGACTGTTCATCCTCACCATCAGCAATCTTGAAGCTACAGTAGAAGAGTTTTCACCCTGTATTTGTTCAACTTTGACTCACAGTGCACAGAATAAAATTTTATATTGAAATCTTACATGTTATAGGTTCTTGGTTGCTTTGTCTTTTAGTGCAGATAGCAATGTTGTATTAACTAAAAGGGCTATTCAGTTTGGAGAGGTATAGTTAATCCACGCACTCAAACTTTTTCCCAAAGAAACTCAAGTCAAAGCTTTCCATGAAATCAGAAACTCATTATTGTAATAAAGGTACTTGAACAAGACCACCGAGTCACACTACTAGATACATTGGACTTGCCACAGGGATTTGTTCCTGAATAAGATTGTACATGGAACAAGGTGTAGAAGTTAGATGACTAATGGGGATAATATGTAAAGGGAACTAGCATAGACTACAAGAGGGAGAGCAATGCACCTGAAGCTGATTATGATAGGCAGTGATGAGCTTAGTGGTGTTCCATGACGGACACCAGTGTTTACTTCATATATTCCAAACCTTTCTGCTATAGTATTCAGTCAAGTTCTCATATCATGAAGTACTGACATTTGCTCAGTGAGTTTCTTGTCCCCATTACCTTTGTAATACAGTACTTTAATCCCTTGTCTGGGTACTCCATTCAGGGTTATCTAATATATAGTAACATGTTACTTCCTATTCTTGCATAGCTCTGCTCATGTGGCTGTTTGATACTTCTCACATAGTTGTGACAGATTTTTTTTCTTAACCATCCTTCCACTGCACCTACCTTACTTTTTGTATATCACATTTCATCAGTCTTTTTATTCTCTGTTTTACACTTTGTAATGAGTTGCCTAAACTTTTACTTATAGCTGGTGTGATTTCTCTTCGCTCTCATTCTTCTGGTTCTTTCAATCTTTACTGTTTTAAAGTGCCTTGCACTATTTCGTTCTTTAGTCTTGTGTCTTATTTGTTTACAGTACACTTACATGCAGTATATGCATTTGTTGAATCACATATGTTGGTATTCATCTGTTGTTTCCATTTCCTGTAATCCACATAGGGTATACTATCTTATGGATTTTAATTGTGTTCCAAAGGAATATAGTGTTTGTACATCTTGAATTGTCATTTATTTCTATAGGTTTTGGTCAATTCCTTGACGACTAATTCTCCTCCCGCATTGTTGACACTTTAAGGCTTCTCCTAACATCTTCAGATGTTGTATTCTGTACTGAGCTTTGTGTCTTAGCAACACCCTTTAATTCTCTTCATTCCAGAGAATGTGCAAGTACTGCCTTCACTTTGCTGTTTGCAAGGGCCAGGGTGCTTTTTGTGCTCCTCTTCTAATTTCCAGAAATTCTCATTGTCCATGAAGTTTGTATGGGAGACTTTGAGTTAACATGTTGATCATGACTCCCTTATTTTCACAATTAGAAATGTGGAAGTTGATGGACCATTTCATCATAGTAGTCTTTTGTAATGTTCAACTTATAAATTTCATAGATTTGTTGTTGGCCATTATGGTGACTACAGGAATTTAACTCTGATGTTCCTTTGGGCAGTGTTCTTGGCCCATTATATATATATATATATATATATTATATATATATATATATATATATATATATATATATATATATATATATATATATATCTATATATCTATATATCTATATATATATATATATATTATATATATATATATAGGATAGATATATATATATATATATATATATATATATATATATATATATATATATATATATATATATATATATATATATATATATCTATATATAGTATATATATATATATATATATATATATATATATATATATATATATATATATATATATATATATATATCTATAGATATATATAGATATATAATCTATATCTATATATAATATATATATATATATATATACATATATATACTATTATATATATATTTAATAATATTTATATATCATATATATATATATATATATATATATATATCTCATATATCTTATATCTATATATCTATATTAGTATTAAATATGATATATATATCTAATATAAGATCTAGGATATCTCTATTAATATATTTCTTATATTATATATTATTTATATAATTATATTATATATATATATATATATAATAATATTATTAGTATAATATATTACATCTATATATATATATTTTATATATTTTTATATATCATATATTTATATATATATTATATATATATTATATATATATATATATATATATATAATATATATATATATATTATTATATAGATCATATATATATTTTATATATATATATATATAATATATATATATATATATAGTATATATATATATCTATATATCTATATCTCTATATATATTATTATAATATTATAATATATATATATATATATATAGTATATATATATATATATATATATACATACATCTATAGATCTATATCTATATATATTATATATATATATATAGATATAATATATATAATATATCTAGATATAGATTATATGTATATCTAGCTATATAACTATATATATATATATTTATATCTTATATATATATATATATATATATAGTACATTAGATTATCTATATATATTATATATATCATATCTATATATCTATATACCTATATATCTATATGTTATCTATATAATATATATCATTTAATTAATATATATATATATATATATATCTAATATTATATATATATTATATAAATTTATATCTGTTTAATTATCTTTTATATCTTTATTTATATCTTATATATTATATATTTATATATATATATATATATTATTATATATTATCTATATATCTATATCCTCTATATATATATATATAATTAGAATATATATATAATATTATATTATATATATATTATATATATATATTAATAACATTCTTACAATCTTATACATCTTAATAACATCTATTGATATATATATATTTGATATATATATATCTAATTCTATATATATATATAATCTCTTATAATATAATATTATATATTATTTATATATATTTATTATATATATATATATATTATTTTATATTATAATAATATATCTATATATTAATAATAATATTAATCATAATATGTTTTATTTTCAGCTCGGGGCCATATACATTGCTCAGTGAGTCACGAAAGTTAGGAACGTGATAAATCCATAAATAAAGATATATGCCACGAAGGAAAAATAAACGAATGAGGATCTACAAGATCTTTCGACGTTAAACGTCCTTTACTGAGCAGAGACTGACATATATACGGGAAAAGACAATACAAGAAGATTCGTATAACTGACAGATAGGGATTATAAAGAGATTAGTACCTAGAATCCGACACACCTGGAAGATGAAAATCGTTCCCAAACAAGCATAAACAATGGGTGCAATTAAAGGTTTAAGACAATCATCTCGGATACAAGGTCCAGACAATTAAAGGATTATAGGTGACAGCTATTCAGAACTTGGTAAACAAAACCATATTCACAATATACAGACAGACATTAAAACATAACAACAAAAATAACAACTCTAAGGCAACTGATTTTTATTTAAGTCAGTAATTATATCTTTGAGGTCATTCTTAAACATGTTACAGATACAAGGGTCTAAATGAAAAAGGCCACGACTAACATTGAAATTACAATGAAAAGGAAGTTGTATTAAAGCAGATTCTAAAAGATTTCGTGATAAGACATCTCGACCTAGCAATTACTGAACTACCATCCCACTTTATTTTTGTGGTTGTTTTCACTTAAATGAATGAATATTGCATTGGATTTTTGCCCAGTTTTTACAGAATATTTATGCTGGCTTAGCCTTACTTCTAGGCCTTTGCTAGACTGTCCGAGATAAAATGAGGGACAATCCATACATGGAATTTTATATACAGTAGTACCTCGAGATACGAAAGGCTCTACTTACGAAAAACTCGAGATACGAAAGCCAATGCGAAAAATTTTACTGCTCCACATACGAAAAGTTTTCAAGGTACGAAAGGTTGTTGCTGTAAAGTCCCGAGATTCACCCGGACCACCGAGAACAATTTTAAAACTCCCGCGCCGCCAACTGAGTAAACTCGCCACCATCCTCTTGCTCTCCCATTGGTTCCTGATGCTAGTCACCCCATAAGGTCCTGCTCTCCTATTGGTCAGCATCTACCCCTTGTGGTTTAGGTATTCTATTGGTAAAAGGTTGCTGTAAATTGAAAAACTTATTCATGCAATACATTTAATAAAAAAAAAGAAAAAAAAAAACATTAGGTACAGATAGAATAAAGAATAGAAATGAATGGTTTTATATACTGTTTGGTAGTTTTCAGTAGTTGAAGAGAGATAATGAAAATTTATGGCTTACTGTGTAAAGTGAATTGCTTGGCGATCGTTCGATACTCGTAAGTGCTGGATGTAAAGACGTTTGGAAGGTTTTTTTTTTTTTTTTTTTTTTTTTTTTTTTTTTTTTTTTTTTTTTTTTTTTTTTTTTTGTTTTTTTTTTTTTTTTTTTTTTTTTTTTTTTTTTTTTTTTTTTTGTTATAGTTAATGGTTACTTAATAATTATTTGAAATGAGTCCATGCAATACATTTAATAAAAAAAATTGTGAATTAGATATCATAAAATATAAAATAAATCAGACTGCCAACAAATACGTATTTTTTAGAATTCTTCTGTTTTATTATTACGTTACGTATACGCATGTTTCATTATAGCTGTCAGTAACTCGGTATCTTCATTAGGTAAAGATAGAATAAAGAATAGAAATGAATGGTTATTATACTGTTTGGTGGTTTCATTAGTTGAAGAGAGATACTAATGACAATTTATGGCTTACTGTGTGCTAGGAAAAATGATTGCTTGGCGCTTGTTCGATACTCGTAAGATGGGTAAGAGCTGAATGTAAACAATCGATTGGAAGGTTTGTTTTTTGTTTGTTTGTGTATTATAGTTAATGATTAATTAATAATTATTTGAAATGAGTACATACTGATTATTTATACATTTTATTGGCATATTCTAAGCTTTTAGCTCTTAGGTTTAGATGTCAGAATCATAGACTAGGCTACAGTAGCAACCGCTAACATAGGCTAGGCTTATTGCTAAGGGACATATGCTAAAGTCCTAATATATGCAGTAAAAATGGGGTTGAACATTACATGCAGTTGAATATTACTCAAGTATGTACAGTATTTTGCCTTTTTGGAGTCATATTTCTTCCGTCGTAACCCTAGAACATGTGTTGTAGGCCTGGAAATATAATTTACTGGGGTGTTTTTGGAGGGCTTGGAACGGATTAGCCATTTTACATGTAAAATGTGTTCCAAGATACGAAAAACTCATAATACGAAGGCCGTCTCGGAACGGAATAATTTCGTATCTCGAGGTACCACTGTATTATGTTGTTGCTTTCTCTGGGGCCATTTTTTATTAACATTCCTCTTAGTGTGTTATTATAGGAAAAAACAAGGTTGACATTAAAAGCTTTTAACAATGATTTAATGGTTTCAAATCCGTTAAAATAAGGCAAACTGAGAATGTTCTTAGAATCTTCTTTCTGCGTGTTACTTACACTATAAAACTTTTTGCGGGCTTTATTATAACAAATGTCTATTATATGTGAAGGATAGCATACATCTTTCCCTATTTTTCTTAAGTATTCAATTTCTTGATCCAAATATTGTGGACTGACAATGCGCAATGCTCGTAAAAACATAGAGGAGAAAGTTGATATTTTTATGTTAAGATGGTGGCCTGAGAAGAAATGAACATAAGTTAAGTTGTTGGTCGGTTTCCTATAAATACTGAATTTACATTGAAATGGTTCTCTATGTATCAAAACATCTAAGAAAGGGAGGCGATTGTCTTTTTCTAATTCTAGAGTAAACTTAATTGATGGTACCTGGTTATTTAAATTAAATAACCAGGTACCATCAATTAAGTTTACTCTAGAATTAGAAAAAGACAATTGTCTTTTTCTAATTCTAGAGTAAACTTAATCGATGGTACCTGGTTATTTAAATTAAATAACCAGGTACCATCAATTAAGTTTACTCTAGAATTAGAAAAAGACAATTGCCTCCCTTTCTTAGATGTTTTGATACATAGAGAACCATTTCAATGTAAATTCAGTATTTATAGGAAACCGACCAACAACTTAACTTTCTTCTCAGGCCACTATCTTAACATAAAAATAATCTTTTTCCTCTATGTTTTTACGAGCATTGCGCATTGTCAGTCCACAATATTTGGATCAAGAAATTGAATACATAAGAAAAATAGGGAAAAATTTATGCTATCCTTCACATATATTAGACATTTGTTATAATAAAGACCGCAAAAAGTTTTATAGTGTAAGTAACACGCAGAAAGAAAATTCTAAGAACATTCTCAGTTTGCCTTATTTTAATGGATATGAAACCATTAAATCATTGTTAAAAGCTTTTAATGTCAACCTTGTTTTTTCCTATGATAACACACTAAAAGGAATGTTAATAGAAAATGGCCCCAGAGAAAGCAACAACATAATATATAAAATTCCATGTATGGATTGTCCCTCATTTTATCTCGGACAGTCTAGCAAAAGGCCTAGAAGTAAGGCTAAGCCAGCATAAATATTCTATAAAAACTGGGCAAAAATCCAATGCAATATTCATTCATTTAAGTGAAAACAACCACCGAATAAAGTGGGATGGTAGTTCAGTAATTGCAAGGTCAAGAGATGTCTTATCACGAAATCTTTTAGAATCTGCTTTAATACAACTTACTTTTCATTGTAATTTCAATGTTAGTCGTGGCCTTTTTCATTTAGACCCTTGTATCTGTAACATGTTTAAGAATGACCTCAAAGATATAATTACTGACTTAAATAAAAATAAAAAAAATCAGTTGCCTTAGAGTTATTATTTTTGTTGTAATGTATGTCTGTCATGTATAGTGAATATGGTTTTGTTTACCAAGTTCTGAATAGCTGTCACCTATAATCCTTTAATTGTCTGGACCTTGTATCTGAGATGATTGTCTTAAGGCCCCCATACACTACCGAGGAACGAATCGCGCTTCAAGTCACCTCAAGCTTGGCTCGAACTCGAAGGAGGCCACACTAAAGAGCCTTGTTTCAGTTACGGTAAGCGCTTTTTCCGCACAGTGTAGATGTCATCCTCAGACCTAGACACAGACGATTTTTTAAGCATTGCTGTTGCTCTCGAAGAGAAAAAACGTAAAAAGCGATCAAAGTGGAGCAAATCGTGGCTTTTAAAGAGAAATGATTTCTCGCATACCAATTTGCTAGAAGAACTTAGATTGAAAGAGCCCCAAGATTGGTTCAACTATCTGAGGATGGACGAAGATACGTTCCTAGAGCTTCTTTCCATGGTAACTCCTATTTTTGAGAAGAAAGATACGAAACTTCGAGAAGCAATTTCTCCCCATCAGCGTCTAGCAGCCACATTACGCTTTTTAGCAACTGGGAAATCCTATGAAGATCTAAAATTCTCAACGTGTATTTCTCCACAAGCATTGGGACACATTATTCCTGAAACCTGTGATGCGATATACAGACTGCTCAAACCCCATTACTTAAAGGTAAGACAACATTTGTTTTTCTTTGTGATATGCCAATACCAACATTTTTAGCGATACCGACAGATATCTCTATTTAGCAATGTATCGATACCGATACATTTCAAAGTTTAAAAAATTTGTGATGAAGAAGCTTTAATTAATGTTATTCAGTCATAAAAGAAATGTTAATGATAGGTAATTAATTAACTGAAGGAAACATGAATTTCAATTTTAATATAACTTTATCTTATAGGTACCTTAGCCTATAGCTACATTGATACTTGATAAGGAAAAAAAACACTGGCTATATCAGTTTTTAATGACATTTTATTTTTAGCTAACATCAAAATCCTTATATGAAAATAAAAAAATAGAAGAAATTGTATATAATTAAAAAAAATTCTGTAACAACAAAATGAAAATGAAAACTGAAGATTTCTTTCCTTCATTGCTAATGCTAAGTTATATACTTAAAGAAAAATTCAAAATAAAAAAAAAATAAAATGACAAAATAAAAATGAAAACTGAGGATTCCTAACTAATTACCTACTTAAAGAAAATTCAATAAGAAATTCATTTCTGTAACATAACAAAATAAAAATGAAAACTCCTTCATTGATAATGCTAGTTATATAATTTTCCTATCTATATGAATTCATTACCAGAGAAGTTATGGAAATATGATGCAAGTTGGGTCTCTCCTGTAGGTTGGGTCCCAGAAAGAGGATTGAGGTGTCCATTGACAACATGGGACATTTCATTAATGCATCCTTTTTTGGCCTTGTACAAAACATCATTCACCAGACGAATAACCTCCATCGAAGTGCTTTCTGGGAGTTCGTCCAATTGGATTGCCCAAGCTTTAACTTGAGCATCGAATTTACTACTTTGCTTTTTCTGGAGACGCTCGGAGAGTAACTTATAAAAATCCCTCTGTGAATTCTTGCATCCTTTAGAAGATGTAGAAGATGATGCTTCGGAGCCTGTAGGAGAAGGAGCAGGAGTGGGAATGGTTACAGTTGTTGGTGAAGAAACAGATGTTTCATCCAACTGTGGAAGAAGAAAGAAAAATATCTAAAATGTGTACAAACTTTTGTATTTCAGCATTTATAAATTTTTCGTTGGCTAAGCAAAATCAGGCTAAAAATAAAACATTTATTTACTTCATCTTTTACCCTTTGAGCTTTGCCCTTTTTTTCTTCTGTATTGTTTTTTTTTCTCTTTATATATATATATATATATTATATTATATATATATATATATCATATCTAATATATTATATATATATATATCTTTATATATATATATATATATATATAGATATATATATATATATATATATATATATATATATATATATATATTATATTTTTATTTATTATTTTTTTTTTTTTTTGAGGTCAGGCTAGAGAATGAGCCTTCTGGTCCGTCCTGATTATCCCGTCCATTAAAAAAAAAAAAAAAAAAGTTAGGATTTACAGATGGAAAAAATTGATATCATGTGACTTTTTTTAAGTAACTTGTTAAAATTTGCATTATATAATATGGTATAATATTTATAATTTTCTTTATTTCCTCTTTTTCAGTTTCCTTCGAGTGTCGCAGAATGGAAAGCAATCGCACAACAATTTGAAAACAAATGGCAATTTCCTAATTGTTGCGGGGCGCTTGACGGCAAGCACATAAGAATAACTCCTCCCCATGATTCCGGGTCTTATTACTGGAACTACAAAGGATTCAATAGTGTTGTGCTGTTGGCCCTTGCAAATGCCAACTATGAGTTTATTATGTGTGATGTTGGCACTAATGGGCGAATATCAGATGGAGGTGTGCTTGAGAACACAAAATTCGGAGACCTATTAAGCAAAGGGAAACTGAATTTGCCAGAGCCAGCTAAACCAGAAAATAGTAGCAGAATTTTGCCATATGTATTCATCGGAGATGAGGCTTTCGCGTTAAGGAAGCATTTTTTAAAGCTTATTATTCCTCTAAAGACCTCACAAAGGAGCGCAGAATATTTAACTATAGGCTCTCTAGAGGAAGAAGAATAATAAAAATGTATTTGGTATTATGACTTCACGTTTTAGGATTTTTTCTTCACCAATAAATCTAAAGATTGCTAATATAGAAAAAGTAGTATTAGCATGCTGCGTTCTACATAACTTTTTGAGAAGAAAATGTAGTGCATCATATTTGCCGCCGGAAAATGTACGCAATGATATAGGCCTAGGCATTGAAAACCTAACCATTCCTGATGTAATGCTCGGAGATGTTGCTCTACAACCTTTGGAAAGGACACATACCAGAAACCCTCCGCAAGAAGCTAAAGAAGTCAGGAATCAATTTATGGCTTATTTTATGGAAGAAGGTGCCGTTTCATGGCAAGACAAGTCAGTAGGAAACTAGAGTACGAGACCAAGTTTATATAAATTCAGCGTAGTCTTTAGCCAAAAAAAAAAAAATAAATAAGTAAAAAAAAAAAAAAAAAATTAAACTAACAATTGGTCTCAGACTTTTCCATTGGATAGTTAGTTAAATTCTAAACAAATTAATTATTTAGTTCATGGTGCTTTAAGGTTTTGGTGAACTTTGTATGAATTAAAGCAATTAATTCTGTATAAGAAGTGCATATTATTTCTTAATAATTGTATGTATAGAACTTCATATCATTGCTAGATAGTACTTAAAATATTAAGTACAAGTCACATAGTTCAAGGAGAAAGCATCCCTGAAATTGTAAAAGGATAATTAGTGTTTAATAAAAATATAAATTTCCCTTACCATCTCTCTTTCAAAGCTTTCCTCCTCTATAGTAGACCTAGAGCGTCCTGGCATTTCTTGGTCTTTCAGAAAGAGTAATTTTTCGTAGTACCATAAGTTGGGCTTATAAATGTCATCTGTGCTGGCTCCAGATTTGTATGAGGCCTGAACCTTTTTAAATTCTTTTCTAAATGATGCACATAGAGAATTAATCTTACGTAAACATGATTCACGATCAGCATTAGGGTCACATTCTTTCAGTTTTTCTACTAATTTGTCTTGAGCAATTTGTTTTGCGTGTTTGTTATAGTAATCTGCCGATTTAATTTTCCACAAACACTGGTATAGGTCTATAAAGTCACTTAACACTTCTCTTGAATTGGCGCTATCCATCTTCAATTTCACTCAACATACAAAAATAATGGAGCCTTCCTCGTGTACCCAACAAATTATCACTTGGCTCGAAGCTCCGCCCACAAAATATCAGGAATGTCTTGATAGCGTCGAGCCAGCTGCGAGTGGCTTGTTGCACGATGCGCAAGCCCCCATACACTATGAAAACTCGACGCGTTGCACGAAGCGCGATTCGATGCTCGATAGCGTATGGGGGCCTTTAAACCTTTAATTGCACCCATTGTTTATGCTTGTTTGGGAAGGATTTTCATCTTCCAGGTGTGTCGGATTCATAGGTACTAATCTCTTTATAATCCCTATCTGTCAGTTATACGAATCTTCTTGTATTGTCTTTTCCCGTATCTATGTCAGTCTCTGCTCAGTAAAGGACGTTTAACGTCGAAAGATCTTGCAGATCCTCATTCGTTTATTTTTCCTTCGTGGCATATATGTATCTTTATCTATATATATATATATATATATGATATATGTATATATATATATATATAATATATAATATAGATATTATATATATATAGATATAGTAGTAGAGTATATATAAATATATATATATAGATATAAGATATATATATATATAGATATATATATATATAATATATATATATATATATAGATATAGATATAGAGAATATATATAGATATATATATTATATATATATATATATAGTATATATCATATATATATATATATATATATGATATATAGAGTAAATAGATATATATATATATATATATCATATATATATATAGAGATATATATATATATATATATATATATACATATCTATATATATATATATAGATATTATATATAGATATATATATATGATATATAGATAT
>NC_087214.1:60911212-60946212 GCF_015104395.2 Macrobrachium nipponense | reverse complement strand
GAAATATATATAATATATATATTATATATATATATATATATAATATATATAATAATATATTATATATATATATATATAGATATATATAATATATATATAATATATATATTATAATATATATATATATATATATCTATATATATCTATATATATATATATATATATTAATATTCTTATATATGTATATATATCATGGTAATATATATATATATAAATATATATATATATATTATGATAATAATTATACATATATTATATATATATATATATATCGATATATTAATATTATACATGAAAAGTGATTTTGCCTTGAAAACAAGATTTTTGCTTATGATGGTGCTCTCTCTGCATTTGTGCCATCTCTCAAGAATAAACCTGTTATTGCCAATCCTCATAAAGATTAGGTAAAATTGCTTCTTGATTTCCTTCATAAAAAGTGTAATTGGTAGTAGATCTGTGACACGAGCCCCCATCATATCTCTCTTCATTGATGATGCTAAACTGCAATACAACTCATTTGGAATTTGTGTCAATCTTGATGCAAATTCAATTACGTTTTTCAAGAAGTTTCGAATCCTGTCTGTCCTTAGAACTTGTTTTTATTCTACCATATTTTGATTATTGTATTCAGCAGCTGACTTGCAGCTTAAATTGTTTGACAAAAATGTGATTTCATATTCGAGAACTGGGTATGAATCTCGTGCAGTGTCTGTCCTTCAGTTGGTCACTGACTATACTGTACAAATAACATTTTTTTAATAATTCTGATTGCTTCCAGATCTTTACAGAATATACTATATTTATGTGTAACATTGGCTATACTGTTATTCTAAGTCTTGATTTTTCCTCTGGTAGACTTGGTTCCACCAAGTTTTTTATGTTTTATTCCTGTTGTTGCCTAATTATGGAATGAGCTCCCTAATCTTGCAATAGAATTGTTGGAACTTGAAAAAAGGGGTTTTGACGAAGGAAAAATCTATTTCTTGGCAAGGGTTCGTGTCGCCCAGTGAAATAATCCCTTAAGTTCATTATTTCTAGGTAAATGATACTAACATTACCAGAGAAAAATAAAAATAGGGGGATGTCAGAGTAACTGACTCACTCACCCTAAATAAAAAGAGGGTGTCGGTATGGTGCTGGGGCGAGTGAGACCACTGCCACGAACCTCTTGTCATTTAGAATTCTCCTTCATCAAAATCCCCCTCCCTGAGAGAGCTGACACACGGCCGGCGCCAGCAACTACTACTACACATCCTCCCACGCCGACCGCAGCGCCTCTCGTGGCCATCCTTGAAGTTAGATGCAAATCTTGGGTGCCAGGGTGGGAGAACAGGGTGGGATTTCACTGGGCGACACGAACCCTTGCCCAGAAATAGATTTTTCCTTCGTCAAAATCCCTTTGCTGGTTTCTCAGTTCGTGTCGCTTCGTGAAATAGTACCAGAGAATTAGCACAAGATTGGAAAATAACATAAGGTCTCAATAAAACGAAAGAAAATAAAATAAATGAATATAATCTAGTTGAAAAATTTACAAGTTATCATAGCTAAGGTTAACTTAACCTAATATAATAAATGCCAGCTTAAAACATATAATTGGACTTAAAATTAGACTTAAACTAACTTATGATAACTTAGAACTACATTTTATGAAATAATATGTTTAAATATCTTAACATACATATGAGTGTGTTTCCCTAGCAAAAAAATAAGGGAGAACGACACTAAATAGTCACAGTTAGTAATCAATATTTACAATTGTGAGTGCCCCTAGCAAAAAAATAAGGGGCACATCACTATATGTAGCCTTTTTAGGCAGCTAAGGCTGAAGAACCCAATTGAACATGACGGTAAGGTTAGGTGAATTGTTAGTGAGGCAGGTAGAAAGGAGATCTGGATCTTCGACTACAACTACTGAGCAGTGTCAGGAGAAACTATGTTTCCCGCTGCCACTGCCGGAAATTTAAGAGATTCCAAGGATTTTAAGTAGTGATGTTTAAAAACTGTCGGCGATTTCCAGCCCGTGTACTTCTTCAATTCATCGAAATTCATGTGTTGGAAGTAATTAATAGAGGTGGCTACTGCCCTGATGTCATGGGCTTTAGGGAATGAATCAGGGTTAGCTTGTTTGATAAAATACAGGATTTGTTGCCTAATCCCTTTTATTGAAATAGTGCCACCTTTTTCCCTCATAAAGAGGGGGCCTGAGGATCTAGAAGATGTCCTGGACAGATAGGCTCGTAAGGTCGTCACCGGACAAAGAGAAGGGTCTTGTGGAAGAGGGAGGACCTTCCAAGGGGCCCATCTCATTAAGGGGTCCTAATTCTTTGCCAAAAAGCTACGATCTGGAGATAGTAGGACTTCTCCTGAGAGGAGGAATTCTACATGTCCAGAGGCTCTGGAAAGGGCCGACAATTCTGATATTCTGGCTTCTGAAGCCAGGCTTGGTAAAAATAATGTTTTTCTTAATAACATTAGATAGTTACATGAATCGTTGTCAGTATCTGAAGCCAGTTTGAGAACGTCATTCAAGAACCATGAAACTGAACTAGGCCTTTCTGAAGGTCTGAGCCTAGCACAGGCTTTAGGAATAGACGTAAAGTAGGAGTCTGTTAAGTCTATCTTAAAGCCAAACTGGAAGATTTTCTTTAAAGCTGACTTATTAGTGGTAATAGTACTAGCTGCTAGACCTTTTTCAAACAGGGATCTGAAAAAGAATATAGCTAAATTAACTGTCATGGTTCGGGTGTTTGTTTCCTTCAGGAAAATTGCCAGCTTCTTAACAGCAGCATCGTACTGGCGTAAAGTTGACTCCCTCTTATCCGATTCTAAGAAAAGGATATTCTGGGGATCAATATTTGCATTCTCTTAGCTGCAAACTTCATGAAGTCCATAAAGTTAGGGTTTTGAGAATTCCTGAGGAAGCGAACACAGTTCTCATTTGTACTGACTGAGATAGTTTGGGATTGGGAATCCGTCGAGGTCGGAGACCCAATTCTAGGAGGAGAGGATACCAGTTGCTCTTGGGCCAATCCGGGGCTACTAGAGCTACTTATCCCTTGAATGTCCTGAGTTTGCTCAGGACTTTCAATAGAAGATTCACTGGAGGAAAGATGTATATCTTCCTCCACTGATTCCAATCTATGGACGTGGCGTCTATGGCATAAGCCAGAGGGTCCAGGTTGGGGGCCACATAGCAAGGGAGCTTGTGGTTCGCTTGAGGTGCGAAAAGATCCACCTGGAGACCTGGGACCCTTTGGTATATCCACTGGAATGAGCGCTTGTCCAGGGACCACTCCGATTCTAGAGGAACTGATCGAGACAGGGCGTCTGCTATCACGTTCCTTACTCCCGCCAGATGAGTGGAGGATAGATGCCATTTGTACTTGGTTGCTAGAGAAAAAATGGCTATCATGACATGGTTCACGTGCTTTGACTTGGATCCTCCCCTGTTGATGCAGTGTACCACTACTGCGCTGTCCAAAACCAGCTTTATATGGGAATTCTTGGCTGGTAGAAGCCTCTTCAGAGTGAGGAAAACTGCCATGGCTTCCAATACGTTTATGTGAAGCCGGCGGAACTGAGGCGACCAAGTCGCTTGAACTTTCTTGAATTGGGAGTATCCTCCCCACCCCGCCCGCTTAGAGAGGCGTCTGATGGATAACCAACGCCGGAGGAGGGAACTGGAGAGGAACTGATTTGGACAGATTCTTGGACTCCGCCCAGGGGCGGAGACGTTTGCGAAGAATCGGCGGAATTACTGACAACTTGTCTCGAGATTTGACATTTGCTCTTGAGCGCCAAAGTCGATTTATATCCTTCAATTTTGCTTTCAACAGAACATCTGTGACTGACGCAAACTGGAGGGAACCTAGGATCCTTTCCTGGGTTCTCCTTGACGTCTGTTTGCATTTGAGGAATTGTCTTATTGACTTGGCTATTTCTTTCCTTTTGACCAATGGAATTGACAGAGTGTGGGAGTTCAGGTCCCACTGAATGCCGAGTCACTGAAAACGAGACTGGCGTTAGCCTGGATTTGGTCTTGTTTATTTGGAACCCCAGATGTTCCAGAAACTGAATTACTTTGTCTGTGGCTTTGAGGCATTCCTCGACGGTTGTTGCCCAAATGAGCCAATCGTCGAGGTATGCTACTACCATTATCCCTTGTGATCTCAGTTGTTGGACCACTGATTCCGCTATTTTCGTGAACACCCTGGGGGCTACGTTCAGCATGAAGGGCATCACTTTGAAAGAGAATGCCTGGTCTCCTAACCTGAAGCCTAGATATGTGCGGAAGTGTCTCGCGACTGGGATATGATAGTATGCGTCTGCAAGATCGATAGAGGTGGTGACGGCCCCACGGGGAAGTAAGGTCCGCACCTGCGAGATAGTCAGCATTTTGAACTTGTCGCAACGAATGAATAAGTTTAGACAGAACAAGTCTAAGATTATTCTTCATTTTGTTGAGCCTTTCTTTGGCATGCTGAACAACCGTCCTTGAAACTTTAAATGTTTGACTCTTGATACTACCCCTTTCTGAAGGAGCTCCTGTGCATACTCTGTCAATTCCTTTGTTGGTATTTGAAGGAATGTTTTGGATGGAGGAGGACCCTTGATCCAACTCCATCCCAGCCCTTTGGACACAATGCTTTGTGCCCAATTGCTGAATCCCCACCGGTGTCGGAAGAGGAACAGCCTCCCTCCTACCTGAGGGTTCTCGCTGGGTCTGTGCAGGACGTGCTCTGCGCCCTCCACGGAAGTGTCTCCCCCTGTTGGTTGCCCTTCCGCCACCCCTCTGTCGAAATGTACCCCTAGCTCTGCTTCCCCTTCCAAACCTATTGATGGCTTGGAACGCCTGGCCTTCGAACACAGGATTGAAGGCTGGGGAAACAGCGTAGGAGGTTGAGGGCTGGTTCTGGGACGTCAACAGGAGGATGGGCTGGCTCTGGTTCTTGGAAGTCGACGGTTGCACGGATTGTGATACCGGGACTGCCTGGACGAACTGTTGTTGCTGCTGTGCCTGGAAGGTTGAGAACTTCCTAGGTTTCTTTAATTTCTTAGAACCAGAGGGGGTGCTTTCTGGCTTCCTTTTGCTAGAAAGTCCCCAGCGGACCCTAAGGCTCTGGTTGAGCCTGGTCGCTTCGTGATGGACCTTGTTTACAGCAGACTCAGGGAAGAGGTCAGCTCCCCAGATCGAAGACAAGAGCAGCTTGTTAGGCTCATGCCTTATGGTGGCTTCCTGCAGGACATGTTTCCTGCAGTTTCGTCTTGCTACTACGAAGTTGTACAGATCAGACTGTACGGTCTGCGTCTGAGCCTTAGCTAGAAGCTTAAACAGAGGCTCCGTACCTTATGTCATGGCGGCAACCTCTGTCATTACTAAGGCATTAAGGGTCCTCCCTAACCTGATCCTTGCGTCGAACTCTGCTTGGATCAGGTTGTCCGGTAGTCTTGGGAGTCTCTCCCCGAACTGTTCGATAGCACAGTCCAGTTTGAGCTTCCCGACCGTAAAAGAAGCTGGAAGGTCAGCCCAGAGGTCCTCAGCAGCTGGGAAGAGTAGGGACGTCGGGTCCGACTCTCTCAGTTGAGGGAGAGGCTCGTCTTTCATGGCAGCGTGGATAGTTACTTCCGCAATTTTTGTGGTGAAGGGGAGTGGTGCCTCCTCTTCCACCACAAAGATTGTGAATGGGCTCTTGAATGCCTGAAGTTTGGTGTTGGTACAGTCCCATTCTTCAAGGCACCTCACCCATTCTCTCTGGGCTTGCTCCCGACTGTAAATTACAGTCTCTTTCGGGATCTTGTTCTCTCTGTTCAGAGCTGCCTCCATCAATCTAGCATACTCCATAAAAGGTGGTTGAAGATCGGCGGGGTGGAACTCGAAGTCCTCAATGCGACGAGTTCCACAGTCCGGGATCGAGATCATTCCATCCTTGAAGGGTGCAAAGGCTGCTACCCTCCAAGGATTACTCATGGTGAATGGGGGAAGAGAGTCGTAGTACGGCATCGGGGTTACTCCGGCGCCTGCCAGAGGAAGAACTGCTGGGGGATGTTCCCTCAGGCCCGCCAGCAAGTTTTCCTGGTTCGTCAGCCGATCCGAGATGTTCTGGATCGACTGACCGTATTGTGCAAACGAGGTGGAGATTTGGGCAAGCATTTGATCAAGCCTGTCATTCATCATGGCCCCCACCATGTTCCCCACCTGTTGCATCACCCCTGCTGTAAAGGAGTCAGGATCGAAGGGGCCAGAGGTACTAGTCGCAGCAGGGGTCTTCGGACGAGCTCCGGTGGACGTTGAAGGTACTGGCTCGGCGGGAGCGCGGACCTTCTCTTTAGAGGACTTGCCCCTAGACCCTTTAGAGGCGAAGAAGAGGATGACTTCGCTTTCTCTGCTCCGGGATGGTGAGCCGGAGACTTATGAGATGATGAGGCTGAAGTCTTCTTAGAAGACGACCACTCCAGGGTTTTTTGCTCGCGTTGTCCTTTCACTTTAGGAACAACCTGAGGCGGAAGACGTCCTAGCCAGAATTTCCGATTCAGAAAAACCTTGGAAAGAAGTGGAAGAAGGGACAGGAGACGAAGATCCAGATGCGCCCAAGGGAAGCCCTTGAGCGCCCAGCGAACCTACCTCAACCATCAACTCGCCTTCCACTACCGTCATAGGTTCCACGTTAAGGTCCAGGGTGGCAACGTCCTCCGTGATCTCCGGGGCTCCCCCCTCCGCCAAGGCCTGCGCCACTTGCAGTTGGATGGCAGCTATAGCCGGAGCTGCCGCAACAGGGTCGACGTAGCCGGTCGACTTGCCGCCTGGGAAGATGCGGACAGCCATATTCTTGTCTAAAATGTACGGCTGCCCCTTCGACACGTTCTTCCCAAAACCACCTACCCAGGCTTTCAGGGTAGCCGATGCGGCGTCCTTCACGGCGGTAGCCTGAAATAAAGGGTCATTGTAGTCCTTACAACGAAGCCCCGAAGATATATCATTAACACTTACGACTCTAAGTCACATATATACAATTTTACACAAAATTATTTGACAGTATATACCAAGAACAGAGACGATACCTACGCCGGTACATACTTACTCCGGTAGAAAACTGTTCCACTAGCTCGTAGCAAATGGAGCAGGCTTCATGGTGCCACACGATCAAGTCATTATGGCGGACAGCACAGGGAGCGTGGGTCCGGCAGACCTCATGACCGCAAGGGTCCTGCAGGACGGCGTTACATCCTGCCTCCTGACAGTTGGTAGCCTGTAAGTGAACAGATACATAAGTATCAGCAGATACTAACAGGACTACCCGTTAAGAGATATGAAGCTCCGCTGCATGCCGGAGTGAAATAATTTTTGGGCATAATCCTCTCCTGTAATCCGTGTGAGAGAGTCCATAGGACTCGGTAAACTGGCTTGAAAAACTCCGGTACACCGGAGCGAAGATTTCCGCCAAACCAGATACCTGCTCATACACATATAGTACACCGAGGTGAGGGTACAACACAGCGGAGAACGTGAGAAGATTATCCATAAAGTTAAACAAAATAAAACTAAAACAAAACAAATAACAATGTATGCGGAGCCTAGCTCTGCTGTAGAACCCTTCCACCAACCCACGGAGCACACGGATGGTGAGCGGGTGCTCCGCCGGAGAAACGAAAGAGACTACAACAATCATATACAGGGGAAGCATGTAAGGCCTACTCCATGATCCCCCCCCCCAAAGAGCTGGCGGAGCCAGCTATACATGTAACGATGGGGAGGGAATAGGAGATCTAACCATAGAACGCCGGAGAAGGCCCGACGCGACCTGGCAGGCTGGCCAACCCGACCTGAACACACCGGGACCTCCCCGAAGCTCATAGAAAACGTGACCGGTCCAACACAGGACCCCCCCAAGTCCGTGACTCCCGTATCCCCCCTGGTAGGGAGGAAGAGGGGAGGGGTGCCCGGATGATTGCCATAGCGACTGTGAGCGAGCGAGGACTAACCCTCCCTCCACGTGGGAGAAAGGAGGGGGGGGGGGGGTGAACTGGGACCAGGGCGATCAGCTGGCCCGACGCAAGCGCAGGTGGACCACAAGGCGATAAATGCAACAACAAAACATAGCCTAGGCAAAACTGATCGCCCCTAACATGCAACCCAAAATAATTACATCGTAA
Organism: Macrobrachium nipponense; assembly: GCF_015104395.2. NCBI lineage: Eukaryota > Metazoa > Arthropoda > Malacostraca > Decapoda > Palaemonidae > Macrobrachium > Macrobrachium nipponense. Next base: position 60,938,061 of record NC_087214.1, on the reverse strand, counting down.
TAAAAAAAAAAATAAAAAAAAAAAGAAGGAAATCACGAGTGGGAGAAAAAGAAGGGACGTCCAGGAGAAGTAGGCTAGTCTTCCCGAAGTGGGACGTGCTAACAACTCGGGAGCTGGCCTCTGCCGATACATAAAACGGAGGGCGACGACCAGGATGGCTGGACTAAAGAGCAATATAGCAATAAAATAAATCAAAAATAAAAGAGCCCACACGCCTAAACACCTAGACAAAGGAACATGCATGCATGAACACTAAGCTAAGGCACAGGCAAAGGATTTCCGAATAGTACGATGTAAAGCAATAGAAAGGAAGCAGAACCTTTCGTACCACGTATAAAATATCTCATGATAAAGGCATATGTACTCAAGGAATAGTTACCACGGTATGGGAGACCGAATTAGCTAACCAAAACACGAGGTGAGCCAGGCATCAGACCAGGATGACTATTATTGGACCTAAAAAACGGTTAAAACAGCTCCTGGCCGGCTAAAATTAGTGTCTAACCTTTCGGGGTACTTAACTTAGCTGCGGGGATAGCTTGGAGTTCCATCTTGAAAGCAAAGTTAATCCAAAAGTGCACAAAAACACAGAGCAATGGCAGACACGTGCGTACGGAAGTTCGCTAATGAAAAGGATGACCACGAGAGGCGCTGCAGTCGGAGTGGGAGGATGTGTAGTAGTAGTTGCTGGCGCCGGCCGTGTGTCAGCTCTCTCAGGGAGGCGGATTTTGATGAAGGAGAATTCTAAATGACAAGAGGTTCGTGGTAGTGGTCTCACTCGCCCCAGCACCATACCGGCACCCTCTTTTTATTTAGGGTGAGTGAGTCAGTTACTCTGACATCCCTCTATTTTTATTTTTCTCTGGTAATGTTAGTATCATTTACCTAGAAATAATGAACTTAAGGGATTATTTCACGAAGCGACACGAACTGAGCCCAGAAATTCCCTTTTTGTTTTTTTCTTGGTATTTCTTTTTCATACTGTGTTCTTTACTTGTTTTTTATTTTAATATTGTGGTCATATTTCATGGGGACATTAACTATGTAAATGTTGAAATAAGTTGGGGTCCTGCCATGTTGACTTTAAATGAAAATGTAGGTGCTAAGTAGAGCAAGCAAACCTGGAACTATTCAGTCCATTTAGGTAAAAACGCATGATAGATGCTATGGGTCTTGAACCAGATACAGTAATAATGTATAAAATCAAACCTCTTTTTGGATTATGACATTCTTCAAAGTAAAAATAAAGGTTATGTTAGAGTAATTCTATCCTGTCTTTGGACTTTTCACACTTCTTTGACCCATGAATATTTAGTAAATAACTTGCATGACCCAATCCTGTAAACAGAGAATGCGGGTCAGCAAATAACAGTTGAACACATTTTCTGTAAAAGTCCAAACTTCAACCAATAGCAAATGTCAATTGTTGAAAACAAGTTCTGTCAAAATCTTCAGTATTTTTTTAAGTAACAACCCAGTTATTTTTTTCATTATTAATACCTTAACCTTGAGGGTAATGCAGGTAGTAATATTTAGTAATTTAAGAACATATCCCTTAGGCAAGCCCTTTGAAAGTCTTAAGAATGTGACTTTGTGGTCTGGTTAAACTACGGTACAGAATAGTAATTGTATTGGTGCCTTATCTAATATTTTTGTGATGGAATATAGGATTATGAAAAATATTTTTGTGCAATTTTAAGTATACTACAGAACAGACTTATATGTGTACTGGCTACATTATTATAGTAATATTCTGAGATGCTGCCGTCTTGGATGTGATACAATTTTAGTTACTTTAGGAATTATTTGGAATTCCTGTTAAAAGACTAGGTTACTTAAATGAAACTCTGACCCCCAAAACATATACTACATAGTAAGTTGAGGTGACATACTCATTTTATTATTATTTGTATTCATATGTTGTTTTTGGCATTTGTACTACACATTTTCTACTTAAAGAGGAAATTTACAGCATTATGTTTGAGTTTATTTTTGACATGTTGGGCTACTGAGAACAATTTAGGTACATGTCAGACATACGGGCTGTGTGTTCAGTTATGGTAAAATCTAATTTTCAATATTAAGTTATCATTTCTTTCAGTTATATACAATATATATGTTTATAACATGAGTGGTAATTTGTCAGTTTGATTTGAGATTTTAAGATTATTTCTTTTGGGAGTAGCAAATGAACCATAATCTCCTTGTCATAATAGTTCCTTTTTTCTTTGAGTGGTAGCAAATTATCTGTGTCTTGCATAAAACTTCTAAATTATGTATTTGATTTCATTATTACAGTACTTTTAGGGATTAATGATAATCATCATCATTGTAATTCTGTTTACTTTCTATGAATTAGATGAGAAAGGGCTGTCCTCCACTCTCCTGTGTCCTGTAAAATTTTTACCACTACCTCAGTGTTTGAGATCTCAGTCTTTTTCTAGCCACTGGTCATCATCTCTTGTTCCTTCTTCATTTATAATACCCATACAATATTTCCATCTCCTCTGGCCTTGAATCTGAGCATTCTATTGCCATAGCTTTTCAGAATCTTCATTTTATTTGTCAGTGCCCATGCTTCTGCAACCTGGAGGGGTACAGGCCTTATTTACTTATCATAAGTTTTAGCTCTATTTTATTAGTGATTGAATCTTTTTCCATTCTATATCCATGCTGCATTCACTGGCACTTCTGAGGCACATGTGATGTACAAGGAACCTTACTTGTCAGATTCCACCTTCAAAGACATTTAACCTCTTTTGCTTTGCCAAATAATGTTTATACTCATTTGTTAACAAACCCTCTTATTTTCTGCTAAATAAGCCTCTTCTGGACAAGCATTTTTTTCATTGAGCTAACTATAGCACTATGAGAGATATGAGAGGGATCTTCCATTTGGAAATATCAATCATTGGAAGTTTCTAGAGACTCTCCTTGTTCCTCAGGATCTTGTCTGCAGTTTGTCTAAAGTTAGAACTGAGACAGTTTTCCTTGGTCAGGTTCTAAATTATAATTCTGAGAGCTAAGGGAGAATTTTATCTTGGTGTTTTGGACTGTCATCAGGCAGGGTTCAATGGGATTGTCTTGCTTGGGATTCATCATTTCAGTTCTCTTCCTTCCAGCCTGTTACCTCAGGACTTCAGCATCCATTTAAGCCTCTCAGTGTAAAATTCGTAGCTATGGTTTTATCAGAGCATTTGTAGTTGGGACATAAAGGCTACCAAGAAGTCTTAAAATGTGGTGGGCTTATCATCTTCAGCAGGGGGAGTGGTGCAACTACCGGTCCGTTCTCTCTCTCTCTCTCTCTCTCTCTCTCTCTCTCTCTCTCTCTCTCTCTCTCTCTCTCTCTCTCTCTCTCTCTCTCTCTCTCTCTCTCTCTCTCCTCTTATTTGAAGGTTTAGAGCTTCACATTCCACATGGCATAATAAAATAAGTGACAGCTGGTTCTGAGGAATGATTTTGAATTTCTTGGTTCTAGTCATACACCACACAAAAGAAGGAAACTCCTTTCGTTCCTTTTACTTTACCTCCTTTCAGATTCTCATTCTTCCATCTTACTTGCCACCCTCCTAACAATTGCTTTATAGTGCAACTGTGAGGTTTTCCTCCTACAAGTACAAGTCTACAAATCACCTTGTACAAGAAATCCAAATGAAAATATAACTTATTCAATCAGGACTATTAATAAAAATATTTTGGATTCCAGCACATGTGGGAATTGAAGGAAACAAAAAAGCAGATGCAGCTGCCAAATTAGTTTGCACTATTTCTTCAACAATGACACATGCACCAGTATCAGACTGGATAACCTCAATTAAGCATCTAATATATCAAGATTGGCAAATAGATTGGACATCAGCGCCAACTACAAACAAACTTAGAAATATAAAAAGTAAAGTAAATTCATGGATGTCATCAACTCAATAGGAAAGAGCTAAAGAAGTGTTACTAACAAGACTACGAATTGGCCATACAAGATTTTCACACTGTCATTTGATGTCAATTCCGCATCCAGACCCAATGAAATGTAGTACATGCCAGTCACCAGTGACTGTCCAACACTCAATAGTCGATTGTCCAATCTGGAACCATCAAAGAAACTTAGATCTTCAAAGCTCAACATTAAAAGGCATTCTTGTTGAAGGCAAAGATTTTGTATTTAATAGGATGGTCATGTTCTTAAGTAAAGCCGGTTTCCTAAATAGTCTAAAAAAAAATTTTTTTCAGGATTAATTCCTGAAAACCAGCCAGAGAAGAGCCATTGTTAGGCTCAGAGGTCTGGATAAACTAATCCTTTATAATGATGATAATTTCTTGCTGTTACACCTATCAGCCTTTTTACTCTCGGTTTCCATTTCAGCGCTGAATGGCCTCATAGGTCCCAGTGCTTGGCCTTTGGCCTAAATTCCACATTCTATTCAATTCAACAAAGTAAGGAGTCCTCCAGCAATCCAATTCACTCTCTTTGTTGATCATAAGATGCAAAGATTCCTAGTATTCCATGAGGAATGGGGATTCCTTTTCTCTGCACCCTAAGTGTCTGTTTAGTTCTTGTCATCATTTTGTTGAATAAAAAGATATTTTAGCCTGTTCCCTAGGCAGAAACAAGTACTTTCCTTGTTCTTAAGTCTTTTCTGTCTTGCAGCCTGATCATGGTGTCCCTTGTCTGCACTTCAGTTTAGTGTTCCTAACAAGAAGCTAAATTTCTTTTGTGCATATTATTCTTTTACCTTTTTTCACTGATTTAATTTTTGCTTTGCAGCGTCTCGACAGGAACATGTCCATAAGTGGGTAGTATGTTTTTTGATATCAGATATAACACTTTCACAGTTTCCTTTTGGCCAACTCCCATTGTCACCTTCTGAAACTTGTTTTAGTTTTTTTTTAGTCTGATCATTCAACAAGAGCAGATCCAACCTCCTTCCAACTAGTGTCATCATGGAACAAGGATTGTTTTTGTATGTACCTGGTTATGCCTCACAAGGGAAAAACTATGCTATGCTTTTTCTCCCAATTGCAGTCCCTCTTGTCAGTGTAGGGTTGTCCCCTTGACTTTCCTTCCCAACCAAGAATTGTTGCATATGGGAGTCATTGTCATTCCGCTTTAGAATCTGGGAGCGTAATCTCTGTAAGGTAGACTTTTCCATTCATCTCGCCCTTTAGAAATCATCCACTTCTCTGACTGCGTTTCAGCCCAGATCCTCTTGTGTTTCTTAGGCCTCTCCCAGGTATTCCTTCATCTTCTAATGTTTATTTCATTTGGTTGGTATCACATTAACACACTTCATTTCAGGCAATGGGAATCTGAATAAGCATCAGTATTTATATATGTAAACCCATTAGGTATTTGTAACTAAATTGCCCCCTTCTTGATTTTTGGCTCTTGCCATTTACACAGCTTAAATACAAAGAATAGTTTAATTGCCATTAGTACAGTGACAATTGTAAATTAGTAAATAACTTTTGTACCCTAGTGTTGTTCATTCCAGAAGACCACCACATTGAAGCAGTAATATCCTGTCTTCAAATTGGTCACACTCCCCTGATCCATGGCTACTATAAATAATTCTCTTGAATAGAGATTAACTTTTAAACACATCATTTGTGATTACCCAACTTCCAACCAACAACAAATAAAGTATTGGAAATATATCTTGAAAGAAACTTGGAATCATTGGCCCTTTTAAGTCAAGTTTTTAAGGAGTTGCAGTATATTAAACGAGATCTAATTAGTTTACCAAGTATAAATCTTTTGAGCCAACCATGTGAGGTTTGAGAATGTTAACGCAGTGGTATGGTTAAATTTAATATTGACAGTCCTTAAGTCCCTTGCTTATTGGATTCGTTAGTTCCTCTTTTTCTGCAATTGATTATAGTATTGTGAACTTTGCACTTCTCATGAATTACGCCAGAATAAGGTATTGGGTTAGTATAATAAAAGTCATTTTGTTTGTACCGGAAAACAATTTTTTAAATGGGATGTTGTCGAAATACTTGGTAATTTCCCAGTTTTTTTTTTTTTTTTTTTTTTTTTTTATAGCCTTACACAAGATATCTGTCTCCCTTATGCTGAGTTATTCTTTTCAAGTTTTGCTATTTATCCTTCCTTTGGTAGTACCTTCATTCTTTTTGCTGTGAGTTTAACCTTTCACTTGAAAACAGATCCTTAGATGAGTCCTACGAGCTCTCTCTCTCTCTCTCTCTCTCTCTCTCTCTCTCTCTCTCTCTCTCTCTCTCTCTCTCTCTGTTGCCTCTTGTGGATTCCACTGTTGCCTATTTTTTTTTTTGCTGGTCAAAATGATTTCCTTGTCAAATTTCTCTATTTGTTACTTTTTGAAATGAAATGTCCTTTTTGGCATTTTTATTTTGGTGTGTTCTGTACTATTTTATGCATTTTTTATGTTTCTCTTGTATTTGTTTTCTTGCGTTTAGTTCTAGGAGACCATTCTGAATTGCAAGTAATTCTTTTTGGATGGTGATTGATTCGTTTGTTTGAATGACAAAAATAAAGTTTTCTTGTTGAGGTTTTTGTCTCCTCTTCAGTAGTTGATGTTATGGTTGGTGCTGATTCTTTTCTAGACTGCATATCACAGCCTTCTGTCTTGGGCCCTGTCCACACGACCGAGCTTTGCTCGACTAACTTTGTTCGATGTGACGTCAGAAGCGGAGAAACCGCGGCAAAGTTTTTCTCGCTGTTTCTCCGCTTCTGACGTCACATCGGACAAAGTTCGTCTACCAAAGCTCGACCGTGTGGACGGGGCCTTAAGCCAGGGAAGTCCTTGCACTCTAGCTTGTAGTTTCTGTTTTCTGTATTGTGGTTGATGCACAGTACTTTATGGAAAAGTTAAATTTTCATTTTTGGAAATTTGGAAGGAGTGATTTCATCATTGATTGAAAATGTGATTGCGTTCAAAAGCTGAGGCATTTAACTAGTAACAGTAACGTTTGTCAGAGACACATTTTCCCCTTCAGTTTCAAGACGTTCTCAGTTTTTTCCTCTCTCTCTCTCTCTCTCTCTCTCTTCTCTCCTCTCCTCCTCGTCTCTCTCTCTCTCTCGCTTCTCTCTCTCTCTCTCTCTCGTCTCAATCTCTCTCTCTATCTCTCTACTCTCTCTCTCTCTCTCTCTCTCTCTCATGATGGCTTTCAGATTGATGTCTACATCTTTTCTGATATTTCCAATGTTAAATGCATGAGTACTCTCCTTGAAAAGTTGCAACTTGCATTCTTTGACTACTTGCCGTGTTGTAGCACTGCACCGGCTCTTGTGATTTATCATTCTTTTAACTGAAAGATTGTGGATTAGTCTTCCTGTAAGTATGATGCTGTATCACTTGAGAGATCAAGAGAGGTACTTTAACCTATTAGTTCCGTACACATTGCTGTATTTAGTATAGAGTAGTACGGAAAAGTCTTATCAAGTTAGTTTTCATGTCTTTTGACAGTTTCTTTTCAGTTCCTGGACTAGTGGAAGCTTGCTTGCTTTGCCACCTAGTGGACATGCTGACTTTAAATTCTATTGTTTCTGTGTCCTAGATAATTGCATAATAATTCAAGATTTTATGATGTGTCAGTTTTGTGGTTATCGAAAGTAGGTAATGTGGGAGAATCACGTCATAACCCTGGTTAAGTTTGCCCTTAAGAAATCAAGTATTTACCACAGACTTATGTGGGTGTTTGTTATTTTTGTGTATGGATTAGAATGGATTCAGTTTTTTTTTTTTTTTTTTTTGGGGGGGTGGGGGGGGGGGTTATAATTGTAATTGGGATGTTTAGTGAATCTCGTTGGTAGATTTGTAAATAGGAGGTTTTGTAAATTTTCTCTCTCTCTCTCTCTCCTTACTTGAATATAGAATATCGGCCAAATACCAAGCTCTGGGACCTATGAGATCATTCAGCGCTGAAACCAACATTTGAGAGTAGAAAGGTGTAACTGGAGGAAAACGGTCTCGGGTGTACTGTGATTGATTAATTTTAGGCCAAAGTCCAAGCACTAGACGTATTAAGTCAATCAGCACTGAAACCGAAATTGGCAGTGAAAGGATTAACAGGAGGAAAACCTCTCTGTTGCACTATAAAATTAATTATTGGGAGAGGGTGGAGTGTAAGATGGTAGAAAGAGAAGGCACCTTGCAAAGAACCTTTGGTAATGCCAACACTTAATACGAAAGGTTTTGTATAAGGAAACTGTGCAATAGAAAGGGAAATAAGAGTAACTGGACAGTCTTTTATTTAAAACCAATAAATGCATTTTCCATAATTAGGTGGTTAATCGTAACAATAAAATCAACTTTGATTTTTTTTTTAAATCCCTTGGAGCCAGCATTGCAATGCCCGAGGAGGGAGTGTCGTCAGCAGGAGGTATTCTAACCAGTCTGTTAAATTAAAGGCCACCTCAGAAGTCTGTCTCCTAAGTGGCGGCTGATGGGGAAAGTCCCGAGGTACTTCCCTTGTGCTCTTCCCAGACGTATTTCCGTTTTCTGTGTCACTCTTTAAGAATGTTTTGACCCTTTGTAAATGACGACTTACTATGTACCTAGAGTCCAAAAAGGAGAACGGGTTGTGGTAGGTCTCGCCAAGACGAGCCTTTGATGACTTCATGCTTATGGCTTGTTTGCCCACTTAAGGCCTGTCCACATGACGGCCTAATCGGCAGACCTCCCCTCTAATGGGCGCACTTGACGGGCAAACCGTCAAATTGCCCGATGGGTCTTGTAGCGAAATCACTATGATGGTGCCCAATGGCTTGAGCTTCGACCCTGGCAGACGTATGTTAACCATATACATTTCTTTTACTGAGCCATTCTTTGCACCATATTCTCTTTTTTTTTTTTTTTTTTTTTTTTTTTTTTCTTTTTTTTTTTTTTTTTTTTTTTTTTTTTCACACAGCAATTACATGCTACACAATATCTTCTTTGCGGTAGGCACCATGATTATAGTACCACACTGGACACTACTGGCATTGTCGGGCACGCCCACCTCTCCATCGCCTCATCTGTGTGGACAACATTCACGGGTAAGCCCGCCAAAATTTGTCCATCAACCCCGGAGCACGCCGATCAGGCCTGCTTGTGTGGACAGGCCTTTAGGCATAAACTTTGCTTAACCTCAACGTATCACGTCTTATGAAGTATGGAGTAAAAATCCTTTAGATTTTTTCTGGCAGAATTCTGCTCTAAAAGAAAATGGCCAGAAATATCGTAACTCTAGTTTCTTTAAGGAGTGGGTAATTTTTGAGGAACTAAAACTGCAAGCATACATCCCAAACTAAGGTCTCTCTTCCATCTTATACTCCCCCAGATGCAGAAGCCTTGCTTAGGATGGGGGCCTTAGGGTTCAGCAGCTGGGGTCTGATGCCTGGTTGGACTGCTTTTTCGCTGTGTCTTAGTGCCCGCTGTTGATCCAACTAAATAAGCCGGGCCTTTTCCTTACACTAAAAACATTTCATCTTTCTGCTTCCTCCCCCTATAAGGCATGGATGTTATGTTGATGACTTTTGGCTTGGTTTGGACATGATTTAGAATTATTCTTGGGATGTGAAGGAGGGTGAGGATGGACAGCATGCCACCTCACCTGTAGAACTTGAGTACCTGGCTTGGTCCAGTGAAGGGAAAGTTTAATGTCATACCCTATCCTCAGTGCCGGGTCTGGTTGCGATAGACATCATGATGCCTTCGCACCGGAGGTAGGATCTATATCTGGTAATTACCCCTTTAATTAAAGGGATACCCATCCTCTCAAGTGTGACTCCATGGTGGGTATGGGGAACATCTCGATTAATAAAGTTTTTTCGTTATATGGCAACCCCTCCTATTTCTGCTTGACGACCCTATGCTGTCTTCAAAGGACTTGTCCGTGGAATCCCTCTAAAACTCTAGTATGGCTACTTTAGATCTATATGTACCAAAAACTCTATCTTAAAAGAGAACATTTGAAAGAATAACTGGAAAATATTTTTTCTCCAGTGTGGTCTCAGTATATCACACACAAAATAAGCGAAGAAGTAACTCGTCTATGACTTGGTCATATGCCGTTTACTGAAGAAAATTCTTGGGTGGCAATCCCCGATTCTCAGTCGAAAAAAACAAAATGATCGTAAAGGCTAAATCAGAACATGAATAAAAAACTACTTGAAACTACAAAACTGAATTCACCATGTAAATGCTTTTGACGAGGCCCATTATAACACTATAATTGGAATTAGTATGTTGCTTGATAAACTTGGAATTGAAAATTTTACCTATGAGTGTATGTGAAACATTAAAAGAAGTCCTGGAAGATAAAAAAAAAACAATGTTAAATTGGTTATAGTTTGAGAGAAAAAGTGCTAAAACTGGAAGAAGTGTGAAAATAGCTAAAATTATTTGTTCACAGCAAACTTCTAACATATATGAAAATAGGAAACAAAAGAATGGCAATTAAAGAACATATAAAACCTATGCAATATAAGGTTTACTTGAAATTTGAACAAAAGCAAAACGATGCAAGTTTTTGGCCCTCCCTAGATGCATTGAATGTGGCTCCTTGGAGCATAGTAGTGATGAATGCACCAACCCTATAAAATGCTTTAACTATAATGGTTCGCACTATCCTTATATAAGGGAATGTGTTTATTTCAGATATTTCCCACCCCTTACCAGGTCAAGAAAATTTGAAAGTCATTAAAGTAGATGAATGCAGCTTCCCTACAAAATATTTGCAGATACACTCAAACACCAAAGCTAAATGATGTCTCACTAGCTACCCAATCTTCTAACACCAGGAATCCAATAGTTGTAAAAAAAAAAAAAATCAGATAAAAATAATACCATTGAGATAAGTAGCAAGTTCAAAGTACTGCCCAACCTTGCAGTAGATGATCATCTTGATGAAAATGGAGAGGACATCTCTGGTAATTTGCACCTTAACAAATGCCAAAAGAAAGAAGAAAATATATTTCAAAAGATAATCCATGACGAAGACAAACCAATAAATACTGAGGAAATACGTACTAAGAGAACTAGATGGACCAACAGAGTTAGGAAAGAGACATAGAACACAGTGAAACATCCTCACCTAAGAACGAGAACAACCTTCATAGTCTGAATAGTAAATGTCTGAAAACTTCCAGTTCAGAAGAAACTTTTTTTTTTTCTTCTTTTTTATACCACCAGTAGCAAAGACCCTTCAGAAAATTATTCATCCGAAATGGTTTCACAGAAATCTAAAGGCCTGTCCACATGAGCGGGCCTGATCGACGTGCTTCGGGGTTGACGGGCAAATTCTGGCGGGCTTAAGGCCTGTCCACACGACCGGGCCTGATCGGCGGACCTCCCCTCTAACGGGCAAACTGTCAAATTGCCCGATGGCTTGAGCTTCGACCCTGGCAGACGTACGTTAACCATATACATTTCTTTTACTGAGCCATTCTTTGCACATTATTCTCTTCTTTTTCTTCCTTTTCATCACACACAAAGCAATTATCATGCTACACAATATCATCATCTTTGCGGTAGGCACCATGTTCATCGTTCCGCACTGAACACACTACTGGCATCGTCGGGCACGCCCTCCTCTCCATCGCGTCACCCATGTGGACAACATTCACGGGAAAACCCGCCAGAATTTTCCCGTCAACCCCGGAGCACGCCGATCAGACCCGCTCGTGTGGACAGGCCTTTACCCGTGAATGTTGTCCCCATGGATGAGGCAAAGAATGGCTCAATAAAAGAAATGTGTATGGTTAACATACGTCTGCCAGGGTCGAAGCTCAAGCCATCGGGCACCACCATGGTGATTTTGCTACAGGACGGGCAAATTCTGGCAGGCTTACCAGTGAATGTTGTCCACACGGGTGAGGCGATGGAGAGGTGGGCGTGACTGACGATGCCAGTAGTATGTTCAGTGCGGTACGATAAACATGGTACCTACCGCAAAGAAGAATATATGTATCATGATAATTGCTTTGTGTTAGATGAAAAAAGAAGAGAATATGGTGCAAAGAATGGCTCGGTAAAAGAAATTTATATGGTTAACATACGTCTGCCAGGGTCGAACCTCAACCCATCGCGCACCACCATGGTGATTTTGCTACAAGACCCATCGGGCAATTTGACGATTTGCCCGTTAGAGGGGAGGTCCGCCGATCAGGCCCGGTCGTGTGGACAGGCCTTTAAGGAACCTACAAGAAAACCAAACATAAAACGATACAAGTCACTATACGAGACTATGCTATGACACCAGATTATAGCAAAGGTGCTAGAAGCAAAATTCCGTTGTACAGCAACAAAAATATCAAAAGTTCCAATTCAAAAACTAAAGTGGAGTGGACACAGTTCTCTCAGGGTCGTAAGACCGAAGAAAATAAGTAAAATTCACTTCTAAAAATAATAAGGAGACTCCCTCATTCATATTGCAATGGAACATTCGAAGCATCAACAAAAACAAGTTAAGAGTTACTTAAATTAATTGACGATTATAGCCCAATTTGTATCTGCCTCAATGAAACATTTTTACCTATTTCCTCCAGTTTTACAAGTAAATTTTACACACGTTATCAACCTCACTCTGCTAATCAGCAAGGTATTATGATTCTCATTAGTAAAGATGTACCTTTCACAATTTATGATCTTTCATCTGAAAAAAATGCCTTAGCAGTTTAGATTCAACTAGAGGAAATTATAATGATTTGTTTTGTATATCCAAGTCCAAATAATAATAATAGATTTAGATAAGTTGAATGACTTGGTCAAGAAGTTTCCCCACCAATGTTACTTCTAGAAGATTACAACGCAAGACGTTTATCATGGCATGATGTAAAATTAAACTCCAGAGGCAACATCATACTTGATTTTGTTATAGATAATCAATTCCATATATTAGATAAAAACAAACCAACTCATTTTGACCAACAAACAAAAGTTATTCTCACATAGATTTGTCCTTGTGCTCACAAGATTTAGTAGACAAATATTTTTGGAACACGATGATTTGTGTGGTAGTGATCAATTTCCTGTTTTAATTATTATTCTGAATTTCACTGGGGAGGTAGCAATTAATTAATTTAATGTTAACAAAGCCAATTGGGAAGATTCCAGTGAATCCACGAAGAATGATCCATTATGGGATGATAATTTGGACAGAAACTATTCTGGTTATGTTTTTATTTCTGGTAATTGATGCTGCAGAGTCATCTATACCATTTGTAGCACAAGTAAAGATTAAATATCCAGTTCCTTGGTAGAATGAGGAGTGTAAAAAGGCAAAGAAGACCCCGTAGTAAAGCCCAAAGAAAATTTAAGAAGTCGAGAAGGTCATGTGCTGTAGCAAAACGAACATTTAATGAAGCACAAAGAAAATCTTGGTGTAACTCCCTAAAATCGGTGTGCAACACCCCTAAGTAAGATATGGAAAAAAAGTGCATAAAATACTAGGAAAGCACTTTCGATTCCATGTCCTAGTTTTGAAAATTAATAGATGCTAAAGAGGTAGCAACTTGCCTAGCAGAACATTTAAGTAATATCTCCAAAGGTTCGTCATTAAAATCTTTTCGCACCATTAATGAAAAAGAAGAAAAAATTCCAATTAATTTTGAGACTGATCAATATTATTCATACAATGATTGCTTTGCAATGGATGAACATTTATCGGCATTATCAACATGCTCCAGTACAGCCCCTGGTTAAGATATAACAACTTTGAAATGTTGATACACCTTCACCCAAACAGTTTACAATATTTATTAAAGCTATATAACAAAATATGGATTGAAATATATTTCCCACAAGATTTGCGGAAAGCACTGGACCTTCCATTCTTGAAGCCAGGCAAAGATCCTTATGACACAGACAGCTACAGACCAATAGCATTAATAAGCTGATTATGTAAATTTTTTGAGAAAATGATTAACAACAGATTAATATGGTATCTTGAAAAGGCAGGATACTGTTCAGTTTCACAACATGGATATAGGAAACTAAGATCTACCCTTGATCCTTTAACTTGACATTTGCCTCAAATAGCTATGCCACAGATATCTTCTTTGATATGGAAAAGGCCTATGACAAGATAAAGAACCATCAGATTTTAAAAGAAATGCATTATCCTGGATTGGGAGGATTTTTACCCTTAAACATAGTACAATTTTTAAAGGAAAAACTTTTAAAGTTAAGATAAATGGTGTTTTATCTAAAGAGCATCCGCAACATTAAGAGTTCCACAAGGTAGTGTTTTGTCTTCTTTCCTGGTCGATACTATCAGCATTGGAGTCATTTGTGCTGGTCATACGATGCTTTATTATTCTAGCCTGGAGTTGTGCTTATTTTCATGTACGGAAAGCATTTACATTCATAATATGAGAGCTACTTGTTTATTAAACACATCACCTCTACCTCAGTATTTGACATAATGTGGTTGAATAGGTTGCGCGAATTGTCACATTATAATTTATATAATGTAATCCTGGTAATTTAAAAAAATACTTTTGTTTACGTGTATGGCTAGCTTATTTCCCCAAAACTAAAGGTCTGTTAAGAAAAGCAACTGCTTCACTCACTTTGCCATACTTGAAAACCAGGTTTGTGAAACTTCGTCGATCGTACCTTGTTCCGTACTTTGTCCGGGTCACCCGTACGCTGAAAATTAATGATATTTACTTCCAGTCTACTCAATTGTGACACAGATGGATTCACCATCTTCACAAACCCCTAAAGACATCTGCATTTTCAAAATCAATTAATTATTAGCTGATTTGAAATTGTTCTGATTACCGGGACACCCCCCCCCCCCCCCGGATAAAAAGGCTACTCATGGGGGGTGGTCGGGGGGCGAAAAATTTGACCCCTTCCACTTTCCCACAGTAGGCACCCAAATAAACCAGAATATGCAATAAAATCAATTTTGACAGCGAAATCCTACGGAAATGCAAGTCATGCCACACTAAAAGGGGCCACATGTTGAAATTTATTAGTAATGTAGTAAAAACTTATGTCATTGTTGTTAAAATTGAAGAGAAACCTATGCCTCTACCTAATATGGTTTGTGTGTAATAAAGGTCTGAAATCCGGGAGACCCTATAAATCTGTATTTAGTCCTGACATTCTTGTCTATTATTGTTATCACTATATGATATTCATGACCCAAATAATCATGTATTTGTTTTGGCAAACCCTTGTGAAGAGACTAAAAGATGAATAGATATTTTTCTTAAAGTATGGTATTCATGGAAAAGCATCTTGTGTTAGGATGATAAAAAAAACATATACATTTTGGGGGTAGACCCACTCTCAAACATGTTTTGTTGAAAAGGATTGACTATTCAACTCCATAAATTTTATATAGTCTTTTGTCTATTTTCCTTATGAGACACTTTTCTGTGTCGCTCAAACTGGCAAGCAAAGTGCCAATGGGGATCGTCAAATCTGGTAGAGTCATTTCCGAAATTCTTTATTACTTTCCTATTACACACTACAATCTGCTTTCTCTCTCTCTCTCTCTCTCTCTCTCTCTCTCTCTCTCTCTCTCTCTCTCTCTCTCTCTCTCTCTCTCGTGCGACAATGAATGGATAAATAAATAAAATGAGTAAAAATAGATAAACAAAAACTAATAAATTAATAATAAAAAAATAAAAAAGTAATAGATAAATAAAAATAAACAAAAATAAAACATAAATAAAATTAAATAAAATAAATAAAATGAATAAATAAAGAATAATAAATAATCATTAATGATAGATAGATAAATATAAATATAAATAAAAAAATGAAAAAATGAAAAAAAAATAAATACTAATACAAATATATGAAAAAACAATGTAAATATAAAAATAATAAGAATAAATAAATAAATAAAATAAATATTTGTGTATTTATTTATTTACTTATTTTATATTTTGTTCATTTATTTTTATTAATTTGTTTATTTTTTTATTTTTATTTATTGTTTTATTTATATGTATTCATTCATTCATTTAATTTTATCTATTTATTCATTTTCATTTATTTTTTATGTATTTATTTATTTATTTATACAATTTCATTTATTTCCATATTTTTACTTATTTTATATCTTATTTATTTTATTTTCATTTTTACATTTATTATTTTATTCCTTATTTATTTATATATTTATTTATTTATTCATATTTCTTTTTATTTTTTCATTATATATTTATTTATTTCTCTTTATTTATTTTTGTTATTTAAATCTATTTATATGTTTCTTATTCATTTTATTATATTATTTATTTGTTTATTTTTATTTAATCATATATTTATCAATTTATCTATTTTTATTATTTATGTATTTATTTTATCTTTTTATTTATTTATTTTTATTTTATATATTTATTTATTTTCATTCATATATTTTCTGGATCTTTTATTTATTTATCTTTTCATTTTTATTTATTAATTTATTCTTTATATACTATTTATCTTTTCATTCATTAATTATTTGTTTATTATTCATTTATTTATTTATTTTTGTTTTTACTCATTTTTTATTTATTTATTCATAAATATTTTTATTTATTTATTACTATTTATTTATTTATTCTTATTTATTTTTATTTATTTATTTATTTATTACTATTTATTTATTCATTCATGTTTATTTTTATTTTTCCAATTTTTTTATTTATCTAAAAATTTTATTTACTTATTCACTTATTTAGTTAATTACTGATTTTTATTTATTCATTTATTTAAATTTATATTTCTTATTATTATTTATTGATTTATTTTTACTTGTTTAATTATTTTTATTTATTTTCTATACATTTATTTTATTTATTGATTTTCAAATATAGTCATTTTTGTTTATTTATCTTTTAGTTTTATTTTTAATTTATTTTATTTGGTTTAATCAAATCATTGATTTACTTTTCATTCATCTTTTATTTATTATTTTGTTATTTATTTGTTATTTTTCTATTTTTATTTTTTTCTATTTTTTTTTTAATTTAATTTATTTCATTTATTTATTGTTTGTTTGTTTATTCATTTCTTTAAGTCTTTTATTGCATTAATTTATTTTCATCTAAATATTTATGTTTATTTATTTATTTATTTATTACATTTTTTTATTTTATTTAATAAATTTATAATTTAATTAATTTATTTAAGTTTATTTTATTTTTTTTAATTTATTCATTTGTTTATTTTTTATTAATTTATTTATTTTTTATTTCATTTATTAATTTACTTTTATTCGTTTTTTTATTCATTAATTTTATTATTTTAGTTTTGATTTAACTATTTATTTTCATTTATTTATCTTTATTTTTGATTGATTATTCATTTATTTATAATATTTTTTATTCATTTTCCATTATTTTTATTTATTCGAGTTTATTTATTTCGTTTGTATTTTTATTTATTTATCTTTATTTTATAATCTGTTTAATTTATTTTCATTCTTTACTTATTTTTCATTTTTTATTTATTTATATTTAATTAATTTTAATTTATTTAATTTATTTATTATTATTTGCTTTATGTATTTGGTTTATCTAGTTTTATATTTTATCTATTTTTTAACATTACTTTACTTATTTATTTATTTATGGTATTTATTTATTTAATAATTTATTTATTTATTTGTTTTTTTATTTTTATTTATTTATTTCTTATTCATTGATTTAATTTATTTATATTTTACTTTCTTTTAATTTATTTTCAATTATTTATTTATTTTTATTTATTTACTTTTATGTTTATTTATTTGTATGTATTTATTAATTTGCTAAATTTAAATTAATTTTTTTAGTTAGTTTATCTAATTTATTTATTTACTTATTTATTGCTATTTTTTTATTTAATCAATTTTTATTGATTTATTTATTTTTATTTCTTGTTTTATTTGAATTTATTTTTAATTTATTTTTCTATTTTTATTTAATTTTATTTCTTATTTAATTTTTCTTTTATTTTTTCAAATTTATTTAATTTTAATTTGTTTATTTGTCTTATTTATTTTATTTTATTTATTTATTTATTTCTATTAGTTTATGTTATTTATTATTGCTTATTTTTTAATTTTAATTTTGTTTTAGTTTATTTAGGACTATTTATTTATTTACTGATTTATTTTGTATTTTTTTTTATTTCAATTTTTTTTACTTTGATTTATTTATTTATTCTATGTTTATTTAATATATTTTATTTTTTCTATTTATTTATTTTTTATTTCTTTTTATTTATTTTTCTTTATTTCATTTATTCTATTTCATGTATTTCTAATTTATTTTATTTTTATTTATTTATTTAATTAGATTTATCTACTAGTATGTGTATTTTTTTATTTATTTATCTAATTATATTTTGATTTGGTTTTTATTTACTTATTTATATATATTTTTGATTCAGTTTCATCTTTATTATTTATTTCTTTATTTATCTTTTTTATTCAATTCTAAATTTATTTATTCATGTATTTCTATTTATTTTTATTTTTATTTATTTATTTATTTATTTGTTTTTATCTTACATAGTATGTGTATTTTTTTATTTATTTATCTAATTATATTTATTTGTTTTTATTTTTTACTTATTTACCTTATATATTTTTTATTCATTCATCTTTTTTATTTATTTTTAATCTTTATTTATCTTTTTATTCATTCTATTTATTTAATCATTTATTTTTATCTATTTATTTTTTGTTTATTTATTTGATATACATAGTTGTTTATATGTATTTATTATTTATTTATTTTGTTCATTTATTTATTTTTTATTTTTATTTATTTTTATTTATTCCATTTTTTTATTAATTTTTTATTTCCTTTTTATTTATTTTTATTTATCTGTATTTTATTTTAATTTATTTTTATTTCTTATTTATTTATTCTTATTTTTCTGTACTTCCCATTTTTATTTATTTGTTGTATTCTTTTATTTATTTTATTTATTTGATTTATTTATTATTTAATTTTAATTTTAATTTATTTATTTATTTGATTTAATTTATTATTTTTATCTATAATTTTATTTGTTAATTTATTTTTGATTTCTAATGATTTATTATTATTATTTATTAGTTTTTTTTGTTTTTATTAGTTATTTTTTAATTCATTTATTTTTTCTTTTTATTTTTTTTACATTCTATTAATCTTTATTTATTTGTTTATTTATTTTCATTTATTTATTTATTTATATTTAATTATTTATTCATTTCTTATTTTTCTTTATCTATTTATTTATTTGTAAATATTTACATATACATTAATTTTTATTATTATTCATTTATATTTATTAATTTCTTCTCTATTTATATATATATTTTATACATATATAAATTTTTATTAACTTTCTTATTAAATATTTATTTATTATATATATTTTTTATTTTTTTTTATAATTTATTTTTTTAATTTATTTGGCGGTTTTATTTATTTATTTCTTTTATTCATTTATTTGCTTATTTATTTTTATTTATTTTATTTTATTTTTCTTAATTTATTTGTTTATTTTTATTCATTTATTATTTCTATTTATTTATTTATCTATTTGTACTTATTTTTGTATATTTGTAATTTTATTTATTTATTTCTTTATTTTATTTTTTTATTTACATATATATATATATATATATATATATATATATATATATATATATATATATATATATATATATATATATATAGATATATATATATATATATATATATATATATATATATATATTATATATAGTATATATATATATATATAATTATTATATATATATATATATATATATATATATATATATGATATATATATATATAGTATATATATATATATATATATATATATATATATATATACGAAGTATGTGTAAATAAATAAAGGTTTTTGCCACGAAGGAAAAAATGAAAAGCAAGAGAGCCAAGAATTTCGGTCTAGCACGACCCTTTACTTAGGCACAACTGATCATACAGAGGGAAAACATAGTATACGTAGGCTTAATATCCAAACTGAGATTACAAGATTAGCAATAAAGTCGATTTCACTCTACAGAAACGAGGAAACGCCTGAGGGCAAGATTAGCGATTTTTAGGCAGCCACACCTTGGAGGAGCACGCACGTGGTCAACAGATGATTCATCCAGAAAACAATACATTTTGAAAACACAAGGAGGCATATACAACTTACTACCAAAATTCACAAAAATGTTCCCAAAAAATTAGTGAAAAAACGAAAAAAGGATATAAATATATCGAGCGAGAGAGAGAGAGAGAAGGAAAGAAAGAGACAGACAGACAGAGAGAGAGAGAGAGATAACTATATACATGTGGGACTAATTTATATTACCAACAAATATTTGGTATGGCCATGGGTAACCCTTTATCACCTGTCCTTTCAAACTTATATATGGAATTTTTTGAAAGACAACACATCCCGAATATCCCATTTGTCCCCTTGAAATGGTACAGATATGTAGATGATGTCTTAGTAGTCTTACCTGTTGGTATCGGTGTAAATGATCTGTCTAAATTGAATAATTTAGTGCCATCCATAATATTCACCTGTTTATTTATTTGTCTACTTGGTATATTATACACCTCACAACCTTGGACTCTAGGATATCTTTTTTCAATAGTACCCTGAATGCTATTCATAGTGTCATTTTTTGGAATTTTTACATTAATATTGGCTTTCGTTTTTATAGACATATATATATATATATATATATATATATATATATATATATATATATATATATAAATAATGATGTATGGGTCTCCTGGGTTTGAACCCGGGAACAAACTCCTGGGGTTCAAGGTGGTCCAAATTCAAGGGGGACACAACATAGCAATCAAAGCTTAGACCTACACTCACATTCAAAATCATTTGTACCATAATTAAAATACCATATAGTTGAAATTATAACAATTTAAAAAGTAATTGGCATGCATACACTCGTTAATTAATAAAAAGTAAAAAATAGAATAATTAGATACTTAAAATGACTATAAAAAATAATAAGTTAAAGTTTATCATCTTACTGAATTTCATAAAAAATTTTCATACATTTTAAAAATCTCACTAGTGCAGGAATATCTGCTCTGTCGTCTGGAATATCCACGAAAGATTTTCCATCAATATGGAATCTCTGCTTTTATTGACTTTAATTTACACAATGCACCAAGTTGTGCTCCACTGATAAGGTAGCATCAAACTGAACACGCACTGGTTTATCCGGAAATTACCAATGCGAAGTCGCCCAAAAACAATTTCTGTTTTCTTCTGTTTCTGAAAAGAGGAGGGCCATTTTTCTATGCTTTTCCTATCTTCTTATACTTCTTATTGTTGGCTAAGAGAGGAGAGGACCATCTCTCTTGCCACCTCCTCAAGATGTCCGACATATTTGAGTCGGTTTGTTATTTACAATTTTTTTTTTTTTTTATAAACTAATGAAGCTATTTTGGTTTCCATAGATTTTGTCATGGCTGAAACAAACTTGTGGAGTGCAAAACGGAGCTCCATAATATTGGGGGTTTTAAGAGAATGTGATTATGAAACTCGTCTCTAGTTTTCACTGAAGGTTGTTGTCACTCAATCTTCCAGTGTAGTCGTGATAGGAGTTTCTGTTGTCAGTTTCCTCTCTACAGCGCTGGTGCTGCTTCGAAACTGCTGTTGGCTGTTCAGACCTTCAGAAGGGCTCTTGACCCCGATGTGCTTTGAAAGTATGAGTTGTATTACTCATTCGCATAAGGCTCTAATAAAAACAGGATTTGCAGAAGCTAAGTTAATCCTGCCTAACCAGTAAATTAGATGTTCAATTGTAGACTTCAGGAAATTCCTTTACCTGAAGGTGTCTCGAAGATTTGAGTACGACTTTTAGTTTGACATCATGAGTGTGAAATATCCAAACTATTATCAAACACTGGTTGAGGGGAAATTATATACTCCTATGGTCAAACCAAAATGTCGTGGCGGATGACGAGAGGTGTCGTCAGAATGCTTCGTATTTGAATCTAAAAAGTTTAGGTCTTTTTCCCTTGTAGACAAAGGGAAAATCTCATCGGTATATTATTTATAGTAAAGCCGGATTAAGTTCTGTACTGGATGGTGTGAGACCAGTCCCTCCACCCACACATTCGTTTCTTGCTTTTTTTTGTTCATTTTCCTTTATTATAAATTATCATGAATAGTTTACATACATCTGGAATACTGGTCGCTTCAGGCGCCCAGTCGTAAACTTTCGTCACATCGGTCAAAGGCTCTTCCCAGTCTCTTCCGCTCTTTCCATTCTGAAGCAGGAAGAACACGTCTGCAAGTACGTTCTTTACAGAGCGAGTCGAGTGAGTGACAATGTACAGAAACAAAACTTTGTTATATATAGACGAAGATGAATGACCAAACGAATTTTATGGCTGTATAATCATGCAAGCTGGAATTTCAATCCTTTAAGATATGGGTACCTAGTAACCGATAAAATCTTTCAGTAAGATCAACTTGGCTTATAGGGAGTTTGGAGGCAGTCTTATTCTGGGATAGGTAGTGCATTTAAAAGATTATAAAAGTTTATCTCTTTTCAAATCTCTACATCTGTATGCTGCAAAGGGTCAACCATACCTTGTTTTTGATAGGCTAAAGTGTTAGATGTCAAAGTATATAGGAAAAGTCTTTTTAAGATTATAAGATCGCTAGGATGGGCCCAGGAAAAGAATGCAGCTCTGCCAGATCTATTTATCCTTTTAAATCTCAACTTCGAGGATAATCCCTTGTTTATGACTATACCTGAGATCTGTCATTTACTGTACTTCGTTTTTTAAAGAAAGAAAGAGTAAATTTTGGTTGTTCTTGATGATTTTCCAATTTTATTTATTTTTTATTTTTTTAGAAATAATAATCATAGATATTGATTATTATTCATATTCTATTTTAGCACGCAAAGGTTACTCGAGGTCGCGTTTAGAAGATATAAAACAAAATCCGGGATAAATAGGGAGCGAACACTCCATCCGTTTGCTTCATTCGCCTTTAACACTAGTTTTAAGTAGATCGGTTTACTTAAGGGTAAAATGACCAAAATGTTCTTAACTGCGAACCTTAACCTCAACCTCATCCTTAACCTCAAACCTCATTCTTGACTGAAAACCATAACCTCAACCTCAAAGCTCATCGTTAACCTCAGACCTTAACATCAAACCTCATCCATAACCTCAGACCTTAACCTCAAACCTTAACCTCAGACCTCATCCTTAACCTCAAACCTCATCCTTAACCTCAAATCTCATTCTTAACCTCAAACCCCATCCTTAACCTCAGACCTTAACATCAAACCTCATCCTTAACCTCAAACCTTAACCTCAACCTCATCCTTAACCTCAAACCTCATCCTTAACCTCAGACCTTAACCTCAACCTCATCCATAACCTCAAACCTCATCTTTGACTAAAACCTAATCCTTGACTCAAACCTTAACCTCAACCTCATCCTTAACATCTAACCTCATCCTTATCCTCAACCCTCATCCTTGACTCAAACCTTAACCTCAGTTTAATCTCATTAAAACTGTTGGCTGAAAGATTAGGAATGAAATCTTAAATCTAAAACACCGAAGGAATGTTCGGATCAAGTGCTGATCATTCTTCTATAATTACTGGCAATGGGGTGAAGGTTGAAGTTAGTCCGACCTGCTGTCCTGCTGGGGGAGGAAGAACTCAGGGCAGGAGGATATTAATTAGCTTTGCACTTCTCTCACCATTTACCCGACTCGATCACTTACATTGAATGGTGTCGGGCCTGGAGACCAATTAGGCATTTGGGTCACTTGTCTGCTCTTTAAAGAACTGTATGTGTCTTGGTGTAATCAATTGCTTTTGTTGTAACAATATGACGGATAAGTAACTTGTCATTTTTTAAATAAAATAGTTAATTGAATTGTGTCTTTAGATTTCCTTGTAAATCACTTGTTCAGAATGGCATTAGATTTATATTCATAGTTGTCAAGTAAACATTGTAGATGGAAGTTAAGTATATGTGAACTGCTATTATCAAAGGTAGCACCAAGTTGATTATTTAACTTTAAAAAGTTATAAGCTTAAAACTGGAAGTCATAACATTAACTACTGACGCATTGAAAACTGTTTTGCACTAAATCTCAATATAAAGAAGTTTTTAATACAATCTCGTTGCTTAAAATGTTGAAAATCACTAAGTTAATGATATTCTAAAAGGCTCTTAAGTTATCCATAATCAAGTATTTTCCAGTTAATCACTAAATATTTGTAACTGGTAACAGAAATGAACTTAATCTGGTAATTGATGTTTTCAAGATTATAATTGAATGTTATCAGTTATTGACAAATCTGCATAAAGTAAAATGTAAAAAATCCAAAGGAATTATTGCTAAAGAAAAATAAATGAAATTTGGAGTTACTTACGTATATAGTTTTATCAATCTCAACGCATTTTCTTAATAAACGTGGATGGGTCTTAATTGTACTATCATCATTAATAGCTTGGAGTCATATTTGACGGCAAATTATGAAATGTGTCAAGAAAGCGATGTTTTGCAACTAAAGTAAGCCAAGTTCAGTCAACTTATTAGAAGGCTAAATCAATTTCCTATATAAAAAAAAAAACTAAAAATGGAGAGTTAATATTCATAAATCTATCCATAGTTAACATTTCTAGGTTACTAAAAGCTCAAAGTGAAGGATTCTGTCACGTACAAAGTCAATATAAAAATTACCAAGTCTCATCGATTGTTTAACGCAGTCAGTGTCTTTCCGTTCAACGTTTTCTATAAGGGTTGAATAAGCGAGAACCATTTTCTATAAGATGAAAGATTATTATTATTATTATTATTTGTTTAAGCAGCCATTTCCGATTAAGTCCAATTGGCTGAAAATGAATTATATTTACTTCTAGTCTACTCAATTGTGACATAAATGGATTCAGCATCTTCACAAATACCTAATATAGAAAATAATCAAAATTTATTAGTTATTAGCCGATTTGAAAATATTGTGAGTACCGGGACCCCCAGGGACAAAAAGGGCCGCCATGGGGGGATCCAGGGGTCGAAAAATTTGGCCCCCTCCACTTTCCCACAGTATACACCCAAGTCATACCGCATTATTTGTTGCCAGGTATTCTCCAACATCTCCATAGTTACCGTTGCTAGAGCTGCTGTTATCCTTGCTTTTAATGTCTCAACAATAGGCGCAGGCGTTTGTTCAACACTTTATGCACTGTGCTCTGAGGCATCCGTAGTTCGATCAAAGCACGACGAACCGATTTTCTAGGACTTTGCTGGAAGGCGTCGCGCACAGCAACAACGGATGCATCACACACACTGGGTGTACCGCATCTCTTACGATCTTCAACACTTCCAGTCTATGTGAACTTTTTATACCAGTCTTTAATGCTTTTAACATCTGATGGATCTCGTCAATACTCATATCTGAACTTGCGTTGAACTGCAACAGTTGATTTTGTTTTGTGATACCTGCAATGACACAGTTTCTGCTATTCTTGACTCAGCTGGCGGATAGTGATCACAGTGGTATCTGTAGGCAAACCAAAGAAACCTTAGTAATTGCCCAATGGAATGTGAAAGTTTTACGCTCATATCCACAATAATGTTAGTTATTAATTTCATTAATCAGGAATGACTTTATTGCTGCACTTTATATACATACAGAACTTTTAAGTAACAATTCGTCATTTATATAAGTAAATTAATTTTGGGACTGAAAAAATATTTGCATTAAGAATGGTACCAACCTAGCATGAAGGACGATTAAGCAGCTACCTCTACCCATAGGGGGTTTAATCACGGTTTTTCGACGTCTTTATGCCGGCGCCCAATAACAGTAATGGATGCCATAGATTACGAAAATAAATTAGAGCAATTACTAAATGATAAAAAAACATCCGAGACTTGCAATAAAAATCCGGACCTAAGGAGGCTACATTTCAATTTTAGTAAAAAAAAGTTATGGAAGCTGTGACAAAAATCCAGGACAGAAAGAATTATAACAGAAAAATCAGGGGAAAGCGCAGGGGCTCCAAAGACGCATACTAAGGAAGGGTGCTCGCTTAGACTGATCGTCGCATCGATGAGATCACCTCAGAGGAGGCTGGGGAAATTTAGTTTCCAACATTATGGGAAAATGAATTATCTATAAATAACGTAAAAGACTGTAAATTTGCAAGTTTAGATGTAACTTTCCTGTGTACCAATGTACCAGTCAAGAAGACGATGGAAATAATAAAAAAGAATTTGGAGGAAGGGCTTACACATGTGACTTAGTACTTGACATTTTGATCAAATTATTGGCAGCGGTTCTCAGCGTCAATGTGTTTAATGGGGCGAAAACCATTACATCCCCCAAAAAATGGCGTGGCTGGGGGTTGAGTATTTCCCCGATCTTGGGTAACAGTTTTATGGAATGGTTTGAAACGGAAGAGGTGGTTAAAATAAATAAAGGGGACTTGAATATCATCAAATGGGAAAGATACATGGATGACATCTTTATTATTTTCAAGGGAGAAAGGGAAGAACTACGCAAGTTCCTAGAAAACATAAATAAACTAAATGAACAAATCAAGTTCACAATAGAATAAGAGAAGAAGGGAGAAATCCTTTTCTTGGACGTACTGGTAAAAAGGTAAGGGGAAAGATTTAAATTTAAGGTACACAGGAAGAGGACACACCAATTCATGGATACATACGCTCTCCAGCCATAGGAAAGAAATTAAAATGGGAGTAATGATGGGGTTGACCATCAGGTCTTATAGGATTTGCAGTCCCGAATTCTTGGATGAAGAGCTTGATTACCTAAGGGAGAGTTTTAGGAGATTAGGATACCCTAAGCAAAGCATTGGTGGGAACGGGTACACATTAAGGAAAGTTAAAGATAGAAAAGGAAC
>NC_087214.1:60876212-60898712 GCF_015104395.2 Macrobrachium nipponense | reverse complement strand
ATTTGCGATACAGATTATTTCCAGCTAGCATATCAATGATGTGATTTTAGAATCTCATTTACTTTGCTGCTAAGCATTTCATTTTTTATTACTTATGATTCTCCCACATGACCGGAATTTTCATGCGGAAAGCTCCCTAGCGGAATCATATTTATGTTGGCATCATATGTTGCTTGGATTTATAGTGAGGTATGGATGCTTCCCTGTCCCGATATATTTTGTTTACAGGACTTATTTCGAATCAATATTTGTTTTCGAATCGATTTGCCATTTTATTGCCAATTGAAAAGCATTAGCAATGTATTTTTTAAAATATGCAACTATGGATGTATTTTATATAAAGAATACTTTCAAGGAAGAAACTGCGCTTAGCATTATATTCTGGAACTTCACTAAATGTTATAAAGAATATATCAATGTTCTTATGAATAGGGATAGATTTTTGTTCGTATGGAATCCATATAAAAGTAGCTATTTGTCTCTATCCTCTTTGACTACTAATCCAGGAACAAAGAACTTTTCCGAATGCCCAAAGCTATTATAAAATGAAAACGCTAATTCTAATAACAAATAAAATAAACTGCCGTTGCCGTTTTAACGGCTGAAACCGTTTTCTTAGCTCCGAATTCTGAGCACCGAAGAGAATGACCTCCCCTCCTCTCATTGAAGTGTCGCACTGAGGCAGTGGTTCTGAAGTTCTGAACTTCTGATCCTTAAACTTACTCCCTCTCAAACAAGAGGCGAATGAACGCTACTTAGTACAGTTCAGTCAGTTTACCTAAAGAGAATTTAATTAATTTATAACATTTCATTGAAATGAAATACTTATATACATATATATATATATATATATAATCTATAAGTATATATTATCTATATATATTATATATAAATTAGATGATCGACATATGGCTAAGTGAGTTTCATAAATAGAAATCTTACGCATCACCTACTTTAGGTGAAGAAATTAATTGCTCTAAAACCCTTGGAGTCATCAGCTCAAATCATATAACTGCGTAGAATAGCAAAATATGGGAGAGTAATTCCATTAGTGTCGATTAGTAGTAAGTCCAAAATAAATATTAGAAGGCTTTCGTATAACTGCTCAATTCCCATACCGGTCTGATATAATTATTATAATTTGTTTTTAATGTCGACAGGACGTGCCTTACATATAAGCAATTTATAGTTTAATAACTTGTTACTAAAACGAGACATCAGATGAATTTTTTATATAGAACATGGTCCAGCAATTCTTCGCAATTTCCTGAATGGCCGAGTGGCCCCGGTGGTCAGTTTCGTCCTCCCTTGCTACCTGCACTTGAGAGACTTGACAAAATGACGACAGTGTTAAATACACATAGATACACTATACATATATATATATATATATATATATATATATATATATATATATATGTTGTAATGGACCGCACCCGGTCCTACAGGATCTTACTGCTAAAAATAGAACTAGACTGGAATGAGGGGCGGCAGTGGAGACAAAAAGGAGGGAGGACCTCAACAAAAACCAGAAAAAGTAGCTTAAATCTAATTTATTATACAAATTAATCTACATAATGTACAAGTGATTGAACAATAATAACCCAATTAAGCAATTCTTTAACAACTCAATAAAAAAGTTCATAAGCAGCATAACCAAGCATAATAAAAGCAACATCATAAATGCAAAATCAGGCAGCATAATACACAAACACATCATAAATAATTAAAAAGTAGTGAAATAAAGATTACAATAAATGTAAACACAGGCAGCATAATGATACAATACGCAAAACAAATGTTATAGCATAGCAAAAGTAAAACCAAGCAACACACCACAAAAACTGACAAACTCGAAGAGTTTAGACAGTCACAACTGTCAACGAGGATGAAGGAAAACAGATGAACTCGATCGAGGCATCAAGACAGCCCCTGGCTGCAAAACAGGAACATCCACAAAACAGATGCCCCCGAAACGAAAAACAAATCCTCACACAGATGATCATGATTTGTTATCATCGAAGCATCCTCATGCTGCCACCAGGGAAAATGTCACACTAACGACACAGAGGTACTCAACCTCCCGCCGAAGCCAACAGGTAGGTAATACCTGTCGCTCATCAAATGACTCCCTGCTGCTCTGCTGCCGAAATACTGCTATTCTTTGCTGCTACTCTGAACCAGACTTGCTGCTGCCTTGGACCTGAGTCACCTGAATAACTCAGTCAGAGTCACTGAGTCAGATGTCAACCCCTATACAAAGAAAACCACGCACAGATTAAGTGGTAAAAACCCACCAAAAGAGCTGGCAAACGATTGTTCCATTAAAAATAACCACTTACCCTCACAATATATATATATATATATATATATATATATATATATATATACATATGTATTTATATATATATATATATACACATATGTATAATATATTATATATATTATATATATATATATATATATATATATCAGTAAAATCCGTAGGCATTGACACATTAGTTGCCATTAGCCTTTTTTTACACATTTGGTTTTATGCAAAATTGAGGATATGAGGCTCATATATATTCCATCTTTATATCGTAAGGAAGCTATCAGGTCTTTTCTTTATAAAAGGAACAAGACGAACCGATAAGCCATTCTCCAATATCCTATATTGGATCTAGGTAGTAATTAATGAACTAGGGAAATTAATCGTGCCGCGGCTCCCTTCGGGATGCTGTGGTAGTCAGCAGTTCAGAGAAATATTTAATTATTGACCTCCTGCAGGGGACGCAGTAGGAGGGATTTCTTGAGGCTGAATGATACTCCTTCATGAATCCTTCCAAAGACAAGATGAAAGCGGAGCAGAAATGATGAACAGCGACAATCAATCATTTAACAAAGGGATATGAGTTTTTGAGATGTTATTTCTCGTGTTTTTTTATGTGTTTATTATAGATTAGAGTTTATTTGTACCTTCAAGAAAGCATTGCTGGACATGTTTTCTTATAGGTTTTACTTATTATTATTAAGATAGTTTAATCAGACCAGTAAGCTGACATTAGGATGAAATACCAGGTCTAGGCCTGAATGAAAATGAAATTTACAAAAAATAAAAAATTGTATAAGGAATATGCTTTTACACTGGAACACAACGAAAAACAACAAATGCATTTGCTCGCTTCCATACATAAAAAATAAAATGAATGAAGTAAAATGAAATAATTAAAATTCAGAATAGATAAGAAAATTTAAAATTTCGTTTTTAATTCGTTAAGCTCCTCATGGGTTTTTGAATTTTCATTATTTACTTATTTATTTTTATATTTATCTATTAAATTACATTGAATTACTTCCAAAGGTTGATAATCGCTGTTGGTTATATTTTGGACACACAACCGTTTCACTGTTATCAACACTTTGCATTCTGAGCATTCGGGAAGAGGGCCTTGTGGACTGTTCATTAAGTGTCCATGTGTCAAACGAGTATGGCCTTTTCGAAGACGCGTCAGAATTGCTGTATGTGTGTGTGTGTGTGCCTCTGTCTCTGATATGATGAACTCCATTTTCCAACACAGGTTTTTATTTCCTTCAATTTATGATTTATAGATTCGTCATTCCATATACTTTGCCGTATGTTTACAATGATTGTTTTTATATCTCTTATACAATCACTAATTGGGGTTTTTACATTTGCTCTTGTCACGTGGATTGCTTCTTTAGCTGCTTTATCAGCCTCTTCGTTTCCTTTAGTCCCTACATGAGCAGGGATCCAACTTATTTCAGTCAGTATTTTTCCCTTATTATACAATTTGTGGCGTACAAATGTAATGTGCTGTACAATATCCATTTTTGGGAAGTAACTTAACTTTGGACGGCTTTTGTAGCGCTTCTTGAGTCGCTAAAAGTCACAAAATTATTAAATGATACTTGTTTTATCATTTTCATGGTTACTGCGATTGTACACAACTCTGCTGTGAAGCCTGAGTCATTACTGGGCAAAGAGAATTGATATGCCTGGTTTTAGGATATAGCTGCATATCCTACTCCATGTTGTAATTTAGACCCATCTGTATATATGCGTAATGTGAATTTTTTCGTCTTATAGGATCTTTAGGTTTTGTCTATGGTGTTTTGGGGTATATGAGTAACTTTTTGGTAAATAGTTTAAGTGAGTGCAAGTCATTACTTTATTCATAGTCCAGTGGGGTGGTAACTTTACTGTTGAAGGTACTTGTATATTTATATTCAGTGACTCAAACAATCTTTATCAACTTTAATTGGGAAAAGCGGTGAATGACTATTTATAAATATATCCCTACGATTATATAGATTTTTTTTTGCTGAATCACTTGTCTTGATTCTTAATGCGCTTTTCATGGTTATGAATTCGCTATGGAGGGGCAGTGACAGTTTGCTATATACAACTTGTACAGAGGAGACTGGTGAGGATCTAAATGTGCCTGAACAAGTTATTAGTTCTCCATTGTGAATTGGATGTAATATTTTCAGTGCTGCCTCTGACGCTGAGCCATATGTATTTGTAACAAGGCCTGGTTTTGGCCTTGTCTAGAAAAGACAGCTCGGTAACGTCGACCTCAACGAACATCTGCACCTCCCTTAGAAAGAAAGCTGCAAGCGGCATCCCTGCTTCTATTTTCAAAACCATTAAATCTGCGGCTAGACCAAACTCCACGATACAAAAATAGAATCTTTATTTCCCCAAACACTGACATGCTAAACAAAATGAAATGAATTGAAAACCCAACAAATTAACTGCAATCAAAGAAAAGTCATCTCAAATGATTACCACACCAGTTCCCATATTAAGCCACAAAAGCTCACATAGATATCAATGTTTTCCCCAATGTTCTATATGATGTCATTGTCAGGTGAAATTTAAGTCGCGTAGTTCACGTGCTGGATCAAATTGCGCACGCGCGCTCACATCTCCACGATTCGACATGTTTTACTATGTCGGCATCTGCTGGGCATCTACCCAAACCATTCGCTGACGTCTCGAAGCTTTTCCACAGCACAGCTACAGCGTTTGTTGAAGATTCCTGATAGAGTCCGTTGCTCTCTAGAAATTATGCGCATTCTTAACCTCCTCTTCTAGGGCAGCTAACATATTTCACTTCCGTAATCAATAATTGATAACACTTGCTTTATATAGTATAGTAAGAGTATGTCTATCAGCTCCCCAATTTGTGTGTGCTAGTTTTTTTAATTAGATTTTATGCTCTTTTGCAATTAGATTTTATGTAATTTACATGGGCTTTCCAATTAACATGAATCTGGGCCTCTTTAACTTGCACAGGGGTCAAACGCATCTTATATTACTCAAAAGGACGCCTGGATGAAGTCCAGTTCACATTCAGAATTTACGGCTTAGGGCCGAGATTAGATTTCAAGGCAAATTGTAAGGTGAATTCTGAGGATCAAATTTAAAGGGAATAGATTTACAGAAATATTACTCAGTGTCTTGAATGTCACCTGGAGGGTGAAGGGACTCTCATGGTCCTAATTAATTAATGTAGTAATGTTGATTGAAGTACTGAGGTCACGTGGTCGGATTTGCCGACACCTGGAATGAACTTGCAATCGTCAAGTGAAAACCCAGAGCGTATAAAGCGAGAATTTCCACCTCTTCAGAGTCATGAATGGGTGATGCTGATATCTAGAACGAGGTATGGTGGCATATATAAATACACGTGCATCACACAGAGTAAGGGATCTAGTGCGGTGAGGCCGCCTTACCCTCTAAGTAGCAAATGTACACAAGTCTTATACTCCAAATTCCTGCAAAAGCGAGAGATGGTCGAATTAGTCTATCCAGCTACGGTACTGAATGGGAGGGAATGATACACAGTCCCAACGTACGTTATCTACCCCTGATAATTGATCTTAGCATTGCTAATAAAAGGGGACATTCAAGCAATAAGCAACAGTAGTTAAAGTGCAAGGGGACCACAGTACTTACAGCAAAGTTAACTGGTAAGACCAAGGGGCATGTGGCTGTGGCAGGGCACAGGGCACGGACAACTCATATGCGACACAGAGGGAACAGAAATGAAAAGAAAAAGAAAAAGACTGCCACGTTGCTCGTGTACTGACCTCTTGGCTAGACGCCTGTCTCCGCTTCTAAGGGCACCGCTGGGATTCCAAAGGGCACCATGGAGGATATGGGATTTCAAGTAACATGCGGCACGTGGCTGTGAGAGGCCAGGAGGACAAAGGTTGAGGGGGAGGAGAAAGGGAGGTCAAGAGCCGTCTTGCTCCTCTGCTGGCGATGACTCTCGTCCCGTAACTGAGGCAGAGCGGTGTTGTTGTTGTTGAAGATTAGCCAGCCTTGTGCTGGCACGGGCTCTTGCTCCTAGAGCAGCCCGTAAATAGAGCGTTGGAGTGTGTCCGTCTTTATGACCTCTGTTATGCCCTCCAGTGATCATTTTGATTAATCTCCGGTGTTTGGCCCATACTGGTGTTTTGGACACCTGGAAATTCACGAAGTACAGCAGAGAGATGTACGAGGTAGACGCATGAGTCAGATTTGCGGGTCGGGGAGAGAGAGAGATATGACGAGTTTCCATATGAAAGTCATTATTTATTAGCAAAATGGAGAAGATATACAATAACATAAAATATCAAACCTAAATATTTTCCAGTTTGGCTAATTGGTGTATTATGGTTTCATCATTTTTAATTTGATTACTTCACCTTTTTTCATTTTTTTTTTCTTATGAAACATTACCGCTTGGGTTCTTTCTATGGGAAATCTACGGAATACAGATGAGGCCCATTCATTTATTTTTATTATAGTTTTATTAATCATTCTTTCTGCATACTTTATGCGCGATGCTGTATAATATATGGTAAAATCACCTTTATACAAGTTACTTTCAATTCCGACCGGTAGCATGTTACTGATGTCATTAATTGCTAATGTGGACAGGGTACCACTAAGGACGCTCCCTTGTGGAACTTCATTTTCAAATGGAAATATTTGGGAAAAAAACATTATCTATACTCACCTGAAAAGTGCGATCAGTCATAATGTTTTTAATAAATTTAGGAAGATGGCTGTGTATGTTATTATTATGTAACGTTTTTAGTATTGCATATCTCCATGTAGTGTCGTATGCCTTTTGAATGTCAAAAAAGACAGCTATTGTAATTTGTTTTCTTTCAAGTTCTCATCGTATATGGTCTTTCAAATTAGACAGAGAATCTAATGTAGACTATTACGTTGTGAACCAAACAGGGAAGGACTTAAAATCTTATTTTCACGATTGTGCCACGTAAGCCGTGCATTTACCATTTTCTCCAACAACTTGTTTATACAACTTGTTAAAGAGATAGGTCTATCATTATTCACATTACTTGGGTCTTTTCCAGGTTTGGGTATAGGAATTATTATCGCATTTCGCCATTCATATGGAAACATGTTTCGGAGCCATAAATGATCTTAAACATCATCACCTCCAGGGGCAGATTTATTGCTGTCCAAGAGAGCATATTCGAACTCTTCCATGTTGAATTTCTTATTATAATATCTTCCTTTGTCTCAAAATTAAGTATAATAGATTCTGCTTCGTTTTTAATTTTTTAAGATGGTTGCCTAGATTTTGGTCACTATTCATTTTGGCAAAATTTTCCCCAAGTATGTCACTTATTTAAAGGGACCTAAAAATATGTTTCCATTATCTAATATAGCTTGTCTGGATGGTCTAATGCTTGTTCCATTTATTATTATGAATTTTTCCCATACGTTTTGAATGGATGTTTCGCTTGTTATTTCTGATACATAGGACCTCCAAGATATTATTTTACCTTTTATATCTTCTTTTCTAATTTAGGTGATATTTTATTATATAAAGGTTTTAATACATTTATTTCTAATTGTACAATTTTCATTTTTAATATATTTTCTGCTATAAATGATTTTGATTTATTTAACTTATTGAATCTTCTGATTAGAGTATCTAACCTTTTTGCTAGAGAGTGTTTTTCTCCTACTAATTCAGATAGATCATCTGACCATCATGGGACTTTATGTTTTTTATTATGAGGTTTTGAATGAGGAATAGCTTTGTCTGCTACCTTTTTAATGGAGGAGATAAACAATTCATTTGCCTCATTATGATTTTTCAATTAATCATATGGCGGAATGTTGCTGGTTTGCACGTAAAATATTTCCCAGTCTGCCTCTTTCATGTTATAATGTGGAGAGTATGGTTTTGGTTCATTATTTAATAGGGATATTATTATGGGAAAAAGATAATTTGTGTAGGAGAGTAGGAGTCAGCATATGTATTCCATCTAATTTATCAACTATATTTGTTGAACAAAGGGTAACATCTATTGAGGAAAATGTTCCATTGGTTTTGGAGCAGTTTGTTATTTACTTCGTTGTCATTCAGACAACAGATTATCATTGTTATTTAAGTTTTCAGTTTTTTCTCCTTTTTCAACTGGTGTAATATTGTTATAGTCCCATATTGGATTATGTGCATTGAAATCAGATCAAAATCAGTATGGAATTCTTAAATCATTTTATTATTATTCTTTTATATGTTTAAATCATATTTTTTTATTAGGCTGGTTGCATAAGTTAATAGTACCAACATACTGTTTTAATTTTAACTGTTATTGCTGAAATTTGTAACTAAATGTAATCTGCATCTACTTTCTCTTATATTATTTTATTATGACATACATATTGCTGCTCCTAAATTATTTTCATTTTCCTTTGACGTTGTGGCTAGTAGATATTTACCTATGTTTCGAAGAAGTTTTCGAACGTGGTATATACATATAATCATTGGTTCGTGCTTGCTAATAAGTCGTTGGACTTCTACGTGCATTCTAGGTTTTACTAAATGAGGAGTTCAGAATTACTCAGGTGTGCTCTAACGTTGTAATCATTATACAAAATAATTTTTCGTTCCTCTTTTCTTTTTGGTGACCTAAGATTTACTAATTTCCTCTTAGATATACCTGAAGAATATTCCTTGCCTTTTCTTAAATCACTTCCCATATAGTACAGGGCGTCCTGATTAATAAAATTAATAACTTTAAAATTATTGTGGATAAGGCCGTATAACTTTCACATTCTGTTGAGCAATTACTAAAGTTTCTTTTGTTTGCCTACAGATGGCACTGTGATCACTATCCGCCAGCTGAGTCGAGAATAGCAGAAATGATGGCATTGCATGAGAAAGCCTAGTGTGTGTGTTATGGTACCAGGAAACAAAATCTCCTGTTGCAGTTCAACGCAAGTTCAGAAATGAGTATTGACAAAATCCACCAGATGTTAAAAGCATTAAAGACTGGTATAAAAAGTTCACAGAGACTGAAAGTGTTGAAGATCATAAGAGAAGCGGTAGACCCAGTGTGGGTGATGCATCCGTTGTTGCTGTGCGCGACGCCTTCCAGCGCAGTCCTAGAAAATCGGTTCGTCGTGCACTATGCCTCAGAGCATAGTGCATAAATTTAGGTGTTGAACAAACGCCTGCGCCTAATGTTGAGACATTAAAAGCAAGGATAACAGCAGCTCTAGCAACGGTAACTATGGAGATGTTGGAGAATACCTGGCTTGAGATAGAATTTCGCTTAGACGTACTCCGGGAAACAAAGGGGGCACATGTTGAAATTTATTAGTAATGTAAGAAAAACTTTAGTCATTGTTGTTGAAATTGAATAAAACCTTATACCTCTACATAACATGGTTTGTGCGTAATAAAGATCTGAAATCCGGGAGAGACTTTATGGGCACCCTGTATTTCGAATTTTTATTGTGTTATTTTTTTCTTTCTTTTTTTTCACCTCACCTCTAGTATTGCTTCTTTTGAGATTTTATACATAACCAAAATATTTTTCATCCTCTTTCGATAATTATTTTCTCTCTAGACGTAATTAATTTCTTTGTCTCTTTTTTCCTTATTTCATATATTTCAAATAAAACCTTAGGGTTCCAAATAAGTTGTATTATAGGACGTCTGTCTTAGGTTTTGTTGTTAGTTCGTCCGTCCTTGAATATAAAATTTCAGAGGCTTTAACTTACTGTAAACCAATTTCAATCGGATTTTTTTTCTTAATTCTTAGCATTATTGTTAAATTTTTGTTCGTAGTAATGCAAAACCCTCTGAATCTGCAAATTCCTTTTTTGACACAAAGTAATGTTTTCAGAATGCCTAATCACATCGATTGGGCCTTAATGCCTCTTGGTTTTTCATTTCTTACAAATACTCGCGTTCTAAAATATCTCTCTATAGTCTAGTTCCTTGACTTGAATAACATACTACCATATATTTGTGCTTTATTAATAATTCTACCATTGCTTGTAACCTTGTTTCAATGCTGGTTTACATCAGTTTTCCTTAACACAAGAAAAAGGCTAAGAAAAAATTAGTCTTTATTTCTACTGTCCATTTTGTTTACGTAAAACTGATAGTGATATGAATATGACTACCACGGTAAAATCATAGGGCACTGATTTCTGCTTTGTATTCAGTGCAAGGTACATTATGACATTTCAAGACGATATTTTAAGAGAGTTAAGAATATTATGAGAACGGAAAATACGTAAATATGAAGCACAAAGAGAGAGAGAGAGAGAGAGAGAGAGAGAAGAGAGTGTTTATCATTTCATAAGCTCTTATTTGGAATTACTTGGCTTGCACATCGATGATATAAACACCTAGTGTAGATCTTAAAATTAATCGACATTTTAGCAGTCTAGTTTGCTCCGATCTAGCTTTACGGATGAAAAAGTAAAATGTAAATTCATTTGCTCTTGGTAAAATACAGTAATTATAACAAACATAAACACCTTTAAATTAATATCAAAATCATTGTTTAAGAGTTCCAGTCGATCCTAGACACCCTTTGCCCCCATTTGGCACTCAGGGCGAGAGAAACCCATACAAAAATCTGCATTATTTTATCATAATCCAACTCTTCCTACTCCAACACCTGCCCCCCCCCTTAGCTCAATGGTCCCTCGACCTGCTAAATACTGCTGTGAGGCAACAGAGAAGGGCCGCTTGGGACAAATGCTCTTGGAACACAGCACTGATGAGACACCCATGGGCGATCTTGCAGGAACAAGGCGTGATGCGACCTCCAGCTTCCTTGGGACGTGCCCAAAATTTTCCTAACTTTATATGAAGTGGTCTTCACAAGTAATAGCAATACTTTGTACTACTTATACTAACAACAACTATCAAATTAAATGGGCACAAATTAAACACGTTAATATACTCTAGTTAGAAGTGGAAACAAAATAATCGAACAGAAACATAGCCTAAATTCAGTACACCAAGTAAATTAAAACATGTTAAAATGTATGGTCAAATAGAGCCTTGTTTCACCAACGAAAAGTGAAATAAAAACGCTATATTTCATCAGAAATATTTTTTCTGTACCGTTTAACATGCACATTATTTATTTTTTACATTTTCATTCTAATGAATAAATCATAAATATCCTTTCCTAAAATTCTTGTATGTTTAACTCAACGTGAAACACTTTTTTCAGACCTTTTTAGGCTCTTCCATAGGGCCTTCCTACTTCCACAACAACAACTGCAACAACAAAGTAGTCTGTAGGCTTACTCCCCGAGTAAGCAAAAATATGTCTGCATGACCTCACAGCCAACATATGAGCTGCCCTCTCAATACAGAGGGCATATCGATGGTAGAGCTGAAGAAGGCAAGTGTGTTGCTGGAAGCATCCAAGGCCTCGCAATATACCACCCACAACATCTTTTATGCCTGGGATGACCAAGATCCCAAGACCAGGCTGACGAGAATGAAACTAATGCCTTACAACGCACAAAAGAAAGGGTGCCCCACCTTTGCAATCCAAGTATACCACTATCACAGTTTCAGGAAATTTATACTACAAGAGCAAATAAAGGACAAAGGTGTTATTTACATAAACTCAACAAAATAGGAATGCGTGGGCCCCAGCCCTTGAGCCTCTCCACTCCATATGGTGAAGAAAACAGAAGGATCCTCGTGCTCTTGCAGGGGCTATGCACTACTTAATCTGTAAACAGAGCTTAACACCTACCGAGATGTCACCTCCACACTCCACCTGACAAGATTCTCCTTCAAGTTTTACCCATTCTTTTCTTTGTTTTCATGATTCTTTGATGGTGGATACTTTATCCCCCTGACCTAATTTCAAGGTTACAAGTACTTTAAATTCTAAAATGTTTACCTTTGTTGCAAATTTTCAATTGCTACTGGTGTCCAAATGGCAGAATTTCACATATGTCGAAGAAATGGATCACCCCTTTATTTATATAAACCACTAACCTTGTGGGTTAGTAATAATTCTCCTAGGTTTATTAAACATAGGCTAATTTTTCAAGGTTATTTGACCTTTTAGGTCAGAGGTCACATTCAAGGCAAACATTTTAGTTTTTAAAGTTTGAATTTTACTTGAATTTTGATAAAAATTTTGCAGAGGGACCCGAGGAGTTGCTGGCTACTTTTCCCAAAATTTTTATTGGGATATATTTTACAGATCAAAGTTAAATTTTCATCTAATTACATAAATTAGGCATAAAGGTACATAAATGGGACGTATTTATTTTACCCCATCCTTTTACCCTTGATATAATTTTCAAGGATAGTTAATTTTAAAAGAAAAGCTTTCCTGTATTTTATGTAGCTCTCGTAAAATAAAATAGAATATAGTTAAGAATAATTGTGAGTTATGATAATGAATTTCTGGCCGATTTTGAATGACAGGAATTCCTCCACTCTTAATTTGCTAGTTAACTGCTCCATTACCCATAATCCTTACTATTATCCTTAATTATCAATTCAACCAACAAAGTTTTGTGTTATTTTGTATAACCAAAAAGTACCAAATACGTCATGTGCTACACTGATTACATTTAAGTATAATTGAATTGCATTACATCCATGTCAAATGAAGTTTTTATTTATTATAATCTTCTTTCCCACTGTTAACCCTACATTAAGGGGCTGGTTGCCTGATGTGCCTTCTCCACTGCCTTGTATCAAAGACATCCTCCACCAAACCGCTTCTCTCCATATATTCCTTCACTTTATATTACCATCTAATTCTCTGTCTCTCTTTCGATCTTCTGTCTCTATCAGGTTTCTCTCAAGCCCTCTTCACTCCCTCCTCATCATCCATCCTCAACACATGCCCATACCACCTCAATTGTGACTCTTTTATTACCTCTGTAATCTTGATTAAGCCTGTCCGTCTTCTAATTTCGTCATTTTCCTATCTCTCAACAGCAATATTCCCATAATTCACCTCAGCATACTCATCTCTGTTCTCTCAAGCTTTACTTCTTCTTTTCTTCACCCACTACACAGCATTTATCCTACTGTCAACTTCAGCCTCACATCCTCCCTCTTGGCTTAAAGTAGATCCCAAATATTTAAACTTTTCCGCTTGTTTTATAATCAAGCCTCTTCTTTCTTGCATTACTATCCTGCTTCTATCTTCACTACTGCTCAGCAAAACCTCTGTTTTATTCACATTCAACTTTAAGCCACCCCTCTCTAAAGACTCCTGGCACTCTCCAACCCTTCTCTGTGGGTCTTCCTCTTTTTCAGCAGTAATCACCAGATCATCAGTGTACAACAACTCCCACAGCTCTTTATTCCTGATTTCTTCACTTAACACATCCATGACCACACAAACAAAAATGGGCTTAATGCTGACCCTTGGTGTAATCCAACACTAACTCAAAGTTTTCTGTTTCCCCAACTGCTGTTATTACTTTTGTGCTCGTTCTTTGATATATCATTTTGACCAGCCTAATCAACTTTTCTGGGACTTTTCTTTTCCTCAAGTACCAAAGCATCACTTCTCTTGGGATTCTATCGTATGCTTTCTCTAGGTTTCCCTCTAGACTTTTCCTGTACCTGTCTTACTATGAAAATGGCATTCACTGTCCTTCTTCCTCTCATGAATCAATACTGCTGTTTCCCGATATTTGCAATCTCTCTTAATCTCTCATCGAGTTTACTCTCTAAAACTTTCAATCCATGTTCTGTTAGTTTAATTACCCCGCATTCACCACAATCCATGACATCCCCCTTCTACTTGAGTATATATACCATTGACTCTCCTCCCAGTCCCTTGGCATTACTCCCTCTTTCCATATAGCTTTTAATAAATCCAGCATCCATTTCCCCCCTCTGTACCTAGTAATTTGATCATTTCAATTTGGAACTCTCTGCTCTTATCTTCCACTCTTTCACTAACTTCTTTGGTAGTAGCCGTGAACCCGGCAGTACCCCTCGCCCATTTATCACACCAGTAGGGGATTCTGACGCTCATTGCTTACAGGGGGGGACGCCCTAGCCACATTCATATTCCTTAAAACATCATGGTTGGTTTATGGTTGGCCAAGGGTTTTTTTTACGACTGCATGCCCTTTCTGTCATCAACCAAAGTTATTGGCCGTGGCTTCGCCTTTGACTAAAAAGTCCACCTGCAAGGCAGCAGATTCCACAGTTATTGGCAGTGGGCCTAGCCTTCTACGAACAAGTAAGACTGCAAGGCAGCAGTTTCCACAGTTATTGGTGGTGGGCTTAGCCTTTTACTAAAAGGTAAGACTGCAAGGCAGCAGCTATCTATTTAGATGCCTTTTACAGCACACAGGGCCTACAGTGGTAGTATTCGTACACCCCTACCACAGAGGTGATTTATTTATTATAATCTATACGCATTGGTAAATGAGGTTATTTAACCTACACTGTGATTATGTTTTATAATGGGCGAGATCATCTGAATAGCAACAAAATGCCCAATCTTCAGTTAACTGTCATGGGTCGAGGTTGATTCAATGAATATGTCAATAGCAAAAAGAGATTCATCTAAACCTGTTTATCCGTTCTCGAGACGCTTTCCTAGCACACACTTAAACGGACAAAACCCATTACCTACTTCCAGAATGACCTTGAAATTAGGAATTAAAAAAAAAAAGTCATATAATGTTGAAAATTTCAATTAAATTTCATTATACAAAAAAATTGTCATTATTTTTTGTATGGTTAAGCTCTAAGGTGCTTTTAATGATCACTTAATGGCTTATTTCGTGATTTGTATGGTTTATATATATATATATATATATATATATATATATATATATATATATATATATATATATATATATTATTATCACGCCCGAAAGTATTTTCGTTCGTTTATTTATATATTTATTTATTATTTATTTAATTTTTGCTCACGCAGTCGCATGTTTGCTGCTTGTTAGTAACTGGGTGCTGTTTGCTTGTTATTTGTTTTGCAGTCGTTAAGGAGGATAGTTCTAATCCAATAATTTCTTCCTTTACATGATGACGTGGAGGCAGAGAGACTTTTTTTTTTTTTTTTCGGGAAAAGCCTAAGTTTGCCGTCAGTGATCCTCTGAACGCTAGAGAGGTTGGGATTGCCTCTGAGAGGTACTTGTCTACTGAGAACAGTGGATTCGCCTTGGATCGCTGCAATGGTGTGTAGCTGTTAGCGCCCTTTATTCGACATCAACGCCTGCCTGCTTTTGAGTCTTCAGCGCTTTATACCACTGTCACGCCCGTTTGATCGTTCTCCCGCTGCTGATGCATGGATGTTTGTCTTCGAGGAGCAGCTATGATCGAGTTTTTATAAAGTTTTCGATACCAATCTTGGAGGATTACAACACTTGTCAATCTGCGACGGACACATTACGAACA
Source organism: Macrobrachium nipponense (assembly GCF_015104395.2). Lineage (NCBI taxonomy): Eukaryota > Metazoa > Arthropoda > Malacostraca > Decapoda > Palaemonidae > Macrobrachium > Macrobrachium nipponense. The sequence continues at coordinate 60,883,002 of NC_087214.1, read as the reverse complement.
CACGAGAGGATATCAGCCTTGGACAGCCTCTAAAGAACTTCAGATTTATCACCTGGTCCCTCATATTTATTACTGCAACTGCAGCGCCGTTGATGATACTTTACGAGGAGTTAAGTATTGGTTTTAGTAACTGTCCTCCATTTTTAGAGCTGCAATTAACAGCACTTCGTTACAACGGAACATCAAGTTTACGCTGCAGTGACCTGAAACTTACCTCGGTCCAAATATTATTCAATTATTTTTTTTCTTCTTTTGTAAATAAATATTATATTAACATTTTCGTATCATACTTACTCGTTGTCCTTTGCCATCATTGTTTACAAACTATAACTCGTAGTTAAAGGTACTTCAGGTTGTGCAAAATACTATTGTTTCTTTTATGTAACGGCTTTACGCAAATTATAAAGAACCTGCTTTACGTTAATGTTATTAAGTCGTGACAATATATATATATATATATATATATATATATATATATATATATGTGTGTGTGTGTGTGTGTGTGTGTGTGTGTATGTGTGTGTGTCTGTGTATGCGTGTGTGTGAGATGATTGTATAAATAATGGCAAATACCACGAAGGAAAAAGTCTTTACCATTGTGTCGAAAGGCCTAGCAGCCACTCCATAGTTTTACTTTTTCTTCCAAGGCATTGGCCTTTATTTTTACAATCATCACACGCACACATACACACACACACACACTCACACACACATACACACATATATACATAGTATTCATCTCAACCAATAGTATTCACAAAACACAATACTAAGTCCACAAAAGGTGGAATAGTATCCAGGAAAATACCATGAAAAAACCTTAATTTTAATACATAACTCTCAGACAGAAATAACCCTGAACCTCAATAATACAAAATCAATTAAAAACACTCACTCTTAAATTCCTGCAAAAGAAAACAATTACATAATTAGAGACAGGACTTCAACACACATACAAAAAGGGGAGAGGGTCCAGAAAGGAGGAGGTAAGCGAAAAGCAATAATATCCTAACAAATACACTCTAAACCCTACGATTTAAAGACTCCTCAAATGAAAATTGAATTTAACTATTCTCCACGTCTGGAGAGTAACTCAGAGTGGCAGGGAAAATTGGTTCCCAAGAAACTATGGTGGTTGGCAGGTTCCACGATGTACACTCAAGACGTCAGCAGTGAAATAATGGCCCTGATCACAATAATAAAATATAGGTATAAATATTAATACCCTGGGACAGAGAGGTCCCCTTGGCTTTTACTGAACCAAGGGTGCAGTGCACAAAGTGATGAATATAATATCCAGGCTGCAGGGCAAGCTAATCCAATGGGAGCTTAACCAGCTTCCAGTAGCAACTTTCAAATATTGTGAGGAATCAGTCTAGCAGCAACAGAAGCTAACTTCAAAGTTGGGGTCTTCAGAAACACAATGAGACAAACTCCTTCAAGAGTAAACCTCAATCCCTCAGATATCGAGGGAGCCCACCACGTAACCAACACAGCTCGAAAAATACGAAACAGTCGTTAGCCAACATAATGCACCAAGATAACCACCGATGATACAAAAAACTATTAATGAAAGAATAAAACACTTAAACATTTAACATTAAAATGTAAAAACTTAAATAATAATTAGAGATTAATGACAACTAAGTTACAATATATATATATATATATATATATATATATATATATATATATATTATATAGATAGATAGATAGATAGATAGATAGATAGATAGATAGATAGATAGATAGATAGATAGATAGATAGATAGATATTAAAGGACATTTATATCTCGATGTATGTATATGAATCACGGTAATGTGATATGACTTTTATATATATATATATATATATATATATATATATATATATATATATATATATGTGTGTGTGTGTGTGTGTGTGTGTGTGTGTGTGTGTGTGTGTGTGTATTACTTAGTGTAGTTCATGTGGATAATGAGATAATCTCGCTCAGTTTCTACTTCTGATCTATGATTTCCTTCTACTTACTGACTTCATCTGGTTTGTGGAATATAAAGAATATTTCAAAGGTTATTGCGTGATATGTTTATTTCATCCAGATTTCATGGCAAAATGCTCATCAAATAATTTCAAATTTCTATTTTCATGCCGGTTAATGCAACGACAGTGAGCCGGCAATCCTTCATCGCACAAAAAAAGGTCTTTACTGATTATTTGACGATCTGTTTGACAAATGCAAAAAATTGTATATCACCTAACACACGCTTAGTTTCTTTTAGACACTGTTGTGTATGATAAGATATACAATGTATTTTGCTCTATTTATTATAGTTACTCTATGACCTTTATATTCTCCGAAGGATTTGAATAGAAATGATGGCTTTTATAATCGCTACAACGAATAATTTCAGTCGTCAAACCAACACAGATTTCAATCCAACCAAAGGATGAAAATGTCATCACTCATTTCCGTTTCTGTGCTTTCAATTCAAAATGTTTCAGGGAAGAGGTATATTAGTTTAAGCGAAGTTACATTTTGCGATTTCCCCACCAAAAGAAAAAAATTACTGCCACCGTCAGCCTTCAACTACTTAATTGCTGATGAAACTCGCGAACAGAATATATCAGCAGTGTGCGATCTAGCTATTCACACATATCTTCCGAAACACTTCTCCCTTCCCAGATATCAACCTTTCGTCCTGATAACTTCCAAATTCCATCTCACTGTTCTCACAATTCCTCTCGGTCTTCCGTTAATTGGTGACAAGAATGAATAATTCGAAAACAATTAACGGAAGATATGTGGGAATAGCTACTTTTGTATGTGCTTGTGGAATAGATCTCACACTGCTGATATATTCTGTTCGCGAGTTTCATCAGCAATTAGGTAGTTGAAGGCTGACGGTGGCCGTAATATTTATTTATTTATTTTTTTTTTGCTGGGGAAATCGCTAAATGTAATTTCGCTTAAACTAATATACCTCTTCCCTGAACATTTTGAATTGAAAGCACTGAAACGGAAATAAGTGAAGTCATTTTCATCCTTTGTTTAGATTGAAATCTGTATTGGTTTGACGAGTGAAATTATTCGTTGTAGCGATTATAAAAGCCATCATTTCTATGTTGCATTTATGCTAGACCAACCTATCTCATAACATTGATCCTTTTCTCCATTTGTGCTAATCATTTTACCATTTGAACATATTTCCAGTCTTCACATCTTGTTTTCTTTAGCACACGCGAACAGCTTCACTTTTATCTTTCATTTGTATTCAACATCCACTATGAACAACACTGCCAAACATTCCATCCTTGATTTCCATAGACACTTCATTCCACTTTCGAGTCTTTGGCACCTTCCTGCATCTAACGTTGTCTTTCATGCTACCGTTATATATACTCTCAGGCATTTGTGGCTCAATCATTTTCACTCTTCGTTCATCAAAATCAGCATTTATCCCTCCTTTGCCCAGATACACTTTTACTTCTCAACTTTCTCCTCTTGTAAATCTGTACTAACTCTTTCACTGGTTCTGTAGTTTCTCGCCATGATCCACAATAAGCATAATACCTTTAGTATGCACATGTGTGGCGCTACACACACTACGACCACAACCGCCATGTTCATGTAATGAGAAGCCAGCAACCAGACCACGTCTTTCATACGGTAGCTTCATTATTATTATTGTTATTATGATCCATATATTTTACCCTTGTATGCATTGTTATGCCATATCTCCGATCATGTATTTATAATCTTCAATTGAATATCCTGTATCAAACTGTATGTATATTTCTGTCTGTGAAGAAACATAGATGACAGAATTTAATCCCGTATTCGTTCTGTCAGAGGTAAGGAACTACTTTACAGATTGCACCAGTCAATAACTTGTGAATATTCCGTAAACAAATAAGTTTGCAATCTACTCAGCTCCTCAGTTAATACTGGTGACCCTGTAGTAATCCAAAGAGGCAAGCACAGAGATGTCTCCGGACCACGGAAATAACCTACTCTGCCTCCTCCACGTGCCTACTGCCGTGCACGGCCCGCTACCCAAAGACGGGGTGGAAACGATCTCCCCAGATGCTGCTCTCGAATTGCTGCCGGACGACGTCTTCGAGTGGACTACTGAGGGATCATCCAATGTCATCCTTCAGCATGCTGCCCGCCCTAAGAGTCAAGAAATTCATCAACCACATGGGGCGCCCAGAGGATATATTCAGCTGCAGCACTTTATCAAATTGCTCGCCACAGGCGGCAGACCCAAGACATCCTTGGATATCAGGGCGAGGTACTCCTCACACACTATCCTCACACACTGCCCTCCCAACATAAGTAGCAGCACCGTGTCAGAGCCAGCAGATGGCAGACATGGCATCTGACAGTGACAGAAACATCTGCCATGGAGTCCTGAGAGACTCCAGAGCATACAGATCCTTCAGCCCTGCCAGTGCGAACGACTCAACACTGTTCCCCAGCCCTACACGCATCAACGGCTAGCGGAGAAACGTATGCAGCATGATGGCACTGGGAATGGACTTCCTAATTGCGCACAACCAATGATACTGGTTGGCATAGCAGCTAAACAGCTGATCCAACGAGCAGCACTTACATCATCTCCTCAAAAGCCAAGCAGACGTACCAACAGCGAATCACTGATGGCAACAAAGACATCTTGTCTCACCCATTACTCACTGCTAATTCCAAGGTGGGAGAAAGGAGCTACTACATTTCTTACTGGGCCCTTAAACAACACAGCATTGACGTTGTCAGCAAAGAGAAACTACACCTGTAGGCCTTTCCAGGGGTGGGGAGCCCTGTTGCATCCAAGTGTATGGTGCTTACACACACTACAGCCACTACTGCCATGTTCCTGTGATGAGGAGCTAGCAAGAGGACCACGTGATCGCCATGCTGTTGAGAGAAACACAAAGTCTCTCCTACGTCTTTCATATGGATATCTCCATTATTATTATTGTTATGATCCATATATTATTACCACCGTATGCTTTGTTATACCAGCTCTCCAGTCATGTACTTATAATCTTCAATTGAATATTCTGTACCAAACTGTATGTATGTTTCTGTCTGTGAAGAGACACAGTCGCCTGAATTTAATCTCTTCCTCTTTCTCTCAGAGGTCAGGAACTTCTTTGAGGCTCGCATCAGCCAATAACCTCTGTAACTATTCTGTAAATAAATCAGTTCGTAATCCACTCAGCACCTCAGTCCGTACCTCCTACACATACCATCCTGTGGCCTTCAATCATTCCACACTCCATTCGTGACCCATTGTCTTATTTCACAATTTGCACCTTCGTCTAATTTACTTCCTCTGACTTCTCGTATCATTCCATCCATAACAATGTTGAACAGACATACAGAAATAACACATCGTTGTCTCATTTTCATGTTTGAATCGAACCATTCGCTCTCTCGTCTACATGTTCCAGGACGCTTTTAGGTTCCACCATCAAAAGCTATTTACGTGCTCTTAACTTCGTATATTCATGCTTTTCACGTTGAATCGCAATCGCCGTCAAGTCTATCATTACGTTTTTTTTTTTTTTTTTTTTTTTTTGGTCTAAGTATGTCATATAACCCCCTCATGTTAAATACTAAATCCACACACGTCTTTGTCTAACTCATTATTTTCTTCTCCTCAAAAATTCATCACTCGGCCCCCAGATTCCTGTGGATAATCCCAATACATTTATTGTTAATTATTTTTTATTTATTTTTTTTTAACCAAGGATATCATTTAAGAGAGACAGTTTCCCAGATGTGCATCCCTAGAGAGATTAGTAATTATACAATTTTGAGCTAAGCTTTACTCATCAGCAGAAAATGTTATCAAATACAGTTAACTGATAAATGAAAACTCGGTGTATATGGAAATATGTCGAAATCCTTACAGAACGCAGGATGTTAAAAAAATCTATCATTCTAAATATAATTATAAAAGCAAGAAACCTATCCATGCTTAATTAAATGAGGTCTTTAATTATCCTTTCATCTTTCCATAAACTGCAGCTATACCTAATTGTACATGGATTAAATTCTGTTAGATCAGAAGGCGATACATGTCACTTCTTTACTTCAATCTTCGAGTAATTGACTTATCGTACTCCCATTCCAGGACCCAGTTTTATACTTGTCCTGTCCCATTCCAGCTGGTTGGGGCAGATAAGGGAGACTATAAGTCATTATCTTCTTGTATATTTTGGTTGATTTTTCTGTGGTGTTGGGATAAATAATTAATAAGAAACTGATTGAATGGAAAGAAAACATCTTCATTCATCTGACAGTTGTCATGAGGATTAATTTTCTTGTCATAACTTTGATGATTTTTAGAGCAATTGGGAATCCTGAAAAACCCGGTTCTGTAATATTATTTATAAATTCATCCAAAAAACCTTCAGAAAATTTTCTTCAAAGACAATGTTTCAAATGCCAAGTTAAGAACATACTTGAGTGCCTCTTATTTGATTTCAGGACTGCTGCCGGGAGACCTCTTGGGATGTAAAAAATTCACTACTCTCCAAACTGTTACCCTGAGATTATTATTATTATACAGTATGACAATCCTGTTTCCTTAACAAATTGCACTGCCAAGTTTGCACCATAACAAGCGTCGAACACTTCATTATTATGTGCTTGTGGCAATCTACTTCGATATAGAAGCGAAACCACTCTAAAGCCAATAAATAAATAAATAAATAAACAAAAATAAAAAATGAACGAAATCAGTCGGAACGTATTCCGCGCTCGTTAACAATTAGTTTCTCATAATAGCGATGATGGAT
>NC_087214.1:60818712-60868712 GCF_015104395.2 Macrobrachium nipponense | reverse complement strand
CATTAAGCTACAAATGTCCTTTAATGTCCAATTCATTCTACCTCGCAATTAATATGTGTTCATATATGTTAACTGAAGGGGAATTTTCAAGTTGATAATAATTTCGTCCTCACGAGAGGACGAAATTATTATCAAGGAAAAAATTCCCCTTCGGTCAACATGGATAAAAACATTAATTCCGAGGTAGAGCAAATTGGATATTAAAGGGCATTTGTAGCTTAATGCATGTATATGAATCACGATGATGTGATAAGAATTATCATATATATATATATATATATATATATATATATATATATATTATATATATATATATGCATATATATATATATTATACACACACAAACACACACACACACACACACACACATATATATATATATATATATATATATATATATATATATATATATAGTATATATATATATTCATATATATATACAGTATACACATGATATATATCTATATACACACATGTATATAGATATATATCAGTTCAAAGTAAATTCATGATAAAACTATTAATATATGCTATCATTATAGTTTTCATCAGAGCCTATAAAAATAGTTTATGGTATTAGTGCAAAGTTTGTTCATAACATAAAAATTAAATATGCTATCACTGTAAAATTTTCTTCATAACCTATACAAATATATGCTATCAGTCTAAAGTTTTCTTCATAACATATAAAAATATACACTATCAGTAAAAAGTTTTATTCTGAAATAAGGCCTCCAGTAAGATTCAAGGTGCATTTTGGGGTAAAAGTGTGGGACAGGACTTAACATGGTATGCTGAAATTGATAAACCCTGCTCCTAGGCTGAATTTTGAGTTTTTGACCTTCTAATTGCGTTAAAATAAAATGTCCGTTGAACGGACAAAATTAAGTACTTTCTGATCCTGGTATTCCCCTGTCGACAGATGATACAGATTTTTCATTACTATGCATTTAAAACATGTCCCCTAAGAACCAAACTATCATATTAGAATTGTTAGTCCGTTGAAAGATGACCAATACCTATTTATATGCAAATTAGCCGCAGCCATTGCCGAACATTCCAGTTTGTTTGATTAATCAGTAGTTAGGCAATGCAAACGTTGTAAATGAAGTGTCTAAGCCTATGCTTTAAGGGTCAGTGAATGTGATGGAGAAATTTGGAAAGTAATATGAGGTTAATATTAATCTCAAATATGAAAATTAGGCATGCCCCAATACAGGAATGTCATGTATCTTCTATGATTGTAGAGTCAGGAATTATGCATGATAATGTCTGTTGTTCCTTTGAATATGCAATGAACACATGTTCTGAGTGTAGCTCAGGATCTGGTTTACTGCATCAGCAGTGGCAAAAAATGGTCTCCACAACATGTATGGCTTACCTGATTAAGCTATGAGCAAGTGTTGCAGGTAGACACCTCCTTGGCCGAGAGCGCTCTAGAATCTTTGGATCCACCTACCATTTCCATTATTCCACCAAACCTAGAACCAAACAAATTTATTTACTATACAGCCAATAATATTGACACCCTGGATGAAACACTGTATGGAAAAATTAATGTCCAAGTCACTCAAATGGCAGCATGGCAACGGTGACAAAAACAAAATGCTGCACTTCAACAACTTGAGGCTTCCACCAGATGTACACTAAATGCACTAAGTGTCCTGGAAGAAGTGTGTCCTGCCAATATAAGTCCAGCAACAAATGAACTGGTATTCACATCCCCTGTAGATTCAGCCTAGTTTGCAGAATCTGAAACAAACGTGAGTAGTGTGACAAGCTAAAGCAAAAGACCTAGTATTCTTCCTGTGTAGTCAAGAATCAGAAAGGCCTTCTTGGATAGTTTTTAATCAATGTTTATAATGAGTGGAGCCAGAGCAGACAGCAGCAGGATAGTTGCCTATAATCCTTGCTTCAGCTCATGAATTAGTTACACTAAATACAATTGTGAAGAGATGTGTGGCAGTATCAGCAAAATTTGGACAGGGGCATACATTACTTATAGTGGACGAAGCACTCTACTGTCGACTTATAGAACTAAAGCGGTGTGTTCCAGAATATCAAAACAAATTTATTTCTCGTCTTGGAGGACTTCATATCTCAATGAACTTTCTAAAGGCAATTGGAGATCACATGGATGGATCTGTTTTAGCAGAAGTTTAGGTGGAGAGTGGACTGCTAGGGCAAGGTTCTGTTTAGCTTGTCCACGCAGGAAAAGCGTACAACAAGGATATGGCATATTGTTGCTCCGACCTTTCTCTTGTTGTGCTCAGAAGTGGACAAAGAATGCCATGATCAATTTTCAAAGATGGCTGCAGATGACAACACTGAACGAATTTCAGAAAGGATAACACTTCTGAAGCAGAAACAGTTTCATAAGCTGATGAAAGATTTTGTTGATAGTAAATCAGAGGATGTGAACTTTACCTTCTGGTGGAAATACATGGACATGGCCTCATAATGGCTGCAATTCACTCAAACCCTGTCTGAGGTACTCTGAGACCTCTACCTTCACTTGTTCAGTTAGATGCTGCCATACTTAAGGTGATTTGACCACACGAACTACGCAGTGATCAGATCAAAGGTTCAGCCAAGTAGATCCAGACCATGCCATAGAGTAGATAAATGGCATTGGAAAGACAAGAGGTGGAACTTTTAGTATCAAAAAGACACCTTATAATCTGATGCCCCACATAGCAGCTGAAACTCATGCAATGTACAAACTCTGCCCTAGGAGTAAATGTCTCCATATGCAAGGTACAAACTCTGCCCTGGGAGTACATGTCTCCACAATGAGGTAACCAAATCACACCAACCACATAACAGAGATGATGAGAATGCATTGATCTCGTGCTTCTAAAGACTCCCATAGCATCACTTGCAAATGAGCCCTCAGCACATGTTGCAACTTGTTTGATGAAGGGTCATCAATTTGGGGCATTTTCTTTTTGGTGTATAATCTAAAACAGACAGATTGCATAAGATTTCCTGACTGCTGTCCATATAGAGCAAGAAAGTAGGGTTAAATCAGCCTCTGTACCACCCACTTCACCTGGTAGATCAACCAAAAATGGGAAGCCCCCTTCATTGAAATATCTAATGCCCTGATCTTACACTTACTGTATGAATATATGGTTATGCCGCATCCACTGAGGGTATGCATATTAAGGAGTGGAAGACATTTTGCCCCTAAGTTAACACAAGTTGCATTGATATCAAGGACTGTCCCATCACAACACCCCATCTGAACTTTGGACTGTATGTCCGCCCAGTGTACCCAATATACCAACAGGACAAACACACCTGAGTCATCACTAAGCACAGGTACCATATCCTGAAGGACATAGGAAATCAAGCTGATGTCTGCCGCATCGTGGCCAAATGCGTCATTTTCTGGAGTTTCCATTGTCATATTTTTACCAACAGTGAATGTACAGATGTTAGCCAGTCTTTGCTTGTTGGTCTTGCTTATCAGAATAATATTTCGTTTCGGTTATGGGCTAACAACGGCATTTTCTCTCATGATTCTTCGCAGATAAATCTTGGTATTTGTCAAACAATGATTTTTTCAGTGCTTTACAAGGATACTTCGTAATGGTATACTGTGGACATTGTTGGTATATTTTGTGCTTGGCCTGTTGACAAAAATGGTGATTCCTAAAATCATTAAATGCCCTAGTGTCTTCTATGAAATTCACCTTGGAAAATGAAGTAGATAATAAGTTGGAGTTTTTAGATGTTTTAAGTGTGAGGATTGATAGAAACTTTAGATTTTCTGTGTACAGGAAGTCTACAAATGTAGATTCCTACAAACTCTTTTATTCTAACCATCATCCGAGAACGAAGAAGATGATATTTTCGTCTATGTTTTTGAGGTCGCTGTGGGTCAGTTGCCCTGACTTTCTCGAAGCTGAGCTTCATAGGGTCAGAAACATTGCAAAATGTCTTAGGTACTCTTGTGATTTTATTGACAGGGCTGTCTGTAAAGCAAGAAAAATATTTCATGAAGTTAGTCATAAGAGTGAGTTTAATGTGAAAAAACTTGTTTTACCATAGTGTAACTAGTTTATGGACATCCCTGGGCTGTTGAGACCATTTAATGGTAATGTAATTTTTGAGAACAATGTACTTAAAAACATATTGACCAGGAATTCCCTTCAACAGAAGAGTGACTACATATATGAGATCCCTTGCAATCAGTGTAATAAAATATACGTGGGACAAAGTGGAAAGGATCTCGAAACAAGATTAATGCAACATAAATATAACGTCAGAACGGGGAATAATGCAAGCAGTTTGGTTTCAACATATTAATGAGTGCAATCACACCATGAATTGGAAAGAAGCGAAAGAGATCATCCTCTGTGAAGACATTACAAAATGAAATATTGTTGAGTTATGCATATTAAAGAAAAATCGTGTAGATTGATCAACAGCAGCCCTGGGATGTACAAACATTTTTAGACATTTAGATTTTAAATAGTAGTACGATAGTTTTTATGTTTATGTACTGCTGCCACAGAGGTGTCTTTGAAACAAACAATGTGTGAAAAATACACGAAAGCTCTTGGTCGACTGCTTTCATTTCTTCCTCCAGCTCTGCGGCAACAAATATCGCATGTTTTAACGATTGATCGTCAATATACTGTATATATATATATATATATATATATATATATATATAATATATATATATATGAATAATTATCACATCACCGTGATTCATATAAATTATTCGAGTACCAATGTCCTTTAATATATAATTCACTCCACCTCGGAATTGATATATTTTCATATATGTAAACCGAAGGGGAATTTTTTAGTTGATAATAATTTCGTCCCCTCATGGGATCGAACCACCGTCCAGCGGACAGGGACGAAATCAGGACGACATTGACGTTAGCGATTCGGCTAACAAGTGAGGTTATAAGTTTACACCGATTCTGACCTTAAAAATCACCCTCGAACTCGGTTATTCGTAATTAGAATCGATATCCAACATCCTCTATCATGTTAGCAAATTCGAACATTTGACGAACGTAGCCATATCATGAATAATTATCACATCTCTCTCTCTCTCTCTCTCTCTCTCTCTCTTCTCTCTCTCTCTCTCTCTCCCTCTCTCTCCGGGTATGTATTCTCTTCAGTAACTTTTGAATTTTGTAAAAAAAAAAAATACTTATAATAACTTACGCTTTGCAATTTATGCCCAACTGTTATAATGTGAAATTGAACAGTTGATGCTAAAAGTTGGAATAAATTCGGCCCTTTCATTCTGCCGTGATATACAAATTTAGTCAGTAAACAGACCTTAGGAATACTTGCTGGATATTTGAATTTTAAGTGTTACCCCATTCTGTCTTTTTCTTTTCTAAAACAATGGATAGGATATTAAAGCATCAACGTAGATTTTCTCCATGGAATGGATTAATGATGTTGATGAATGGATCGGTTTCATTCTGGACACCGAGACATTACATACCAAGGAGAGAGAGAGAGAGAGAGAGAGAGAGAGAGAGAGAGAGAGGAGAGAGGATAGAGAGAGAGAGAGAGAGAGAGAGAGAGAGAGAGAGAGAGAGAGAGAGAGAGAGAATTAAGCGTTCTGAAACCAAATACAGATGGTGAAGAGTCGCCCGATATAATTAGAAGAATAGAAAATAAAGAAAAGAACAAAATTTTCTTATCCCCTGCACCTCCTAAAAGAACGTAAAGGTAGAAGCCACATTTTTTATCGTCTTTTTTATGGGAAAGTTCCTAATGACATTCGGTTGAGAGTTTGATTTTTCACGCGGAACCTCATTAGGCAAATCCTACGTCTAATTATGAGTCGGAAATTATGTCATATTAGTTTTCAGAATCTATGGACAATGGAAAAGATTTCTGCGTTTTTTACTCCCTTTAATAATCATGGTTCTGAATCTTGTTAAGGAGAAAAATAATAAGTAAAAGATGAAAAAAAGGAAGAAAGCTAATTTAATTTCAGGGCAATTAAGTTTTCTGCAGCAAACAAGAAAGTTTTTATTTGCTTATGTCACAATAGTTTTGTATAGGGGACATAACCCATGTGCGTAGCAGAAGTCCGACAACTAATTAACTACTACAATGAAAGTTGTGTATATTTTGTGCATAGAAAAAGGACCGGGTTACTCTTTCCAAAACAAACAGGCTGATATGTATGAAGAAGAAGTGTCAGCATAATCATATACTGTAATATAAAGAAATAGTAAGTCTTACACTACAGAGATTTTTCAGTTCAATTCTGTCTAAAACTTGCCTGATTCCACACGAAAACTATCGACTTCACATTTGAAGTGAAAACAGGCGCACTTCAAAGATGTTTACTTGAATTACTGAATTATGGATGAACTTCACGTGCATGAAAATCCTGCAAAAGAAGACAAGTAATTCACCCAAATTGTAGTCATTTTCTTGTTTTCTGGATGCTGAGATCCTTCCTTTCCAAAAAAAACTTCATCGTTCCGTCTATCCAGCCCTTTCTTCAAATCATAACCAAACTGTATATTTTTTCCATTATCATAAAATCTTATATATTTACAGAAGACCAAAATATCTCATATACTCTGATCTATCGTTTGACTTAGGCAAAACCTTTTTCTACTCCTTCCACGTACTTTGATTATTCCCAACTTTTCTATCTTTCTCTCATCACATATACTGTGAAAACAACTCATATCGGTGGCTTAAATTTATTTTTTTCATATTTCACTTGCACGAGTGAAGTAGGGCCCGGTCAGGCTGCGAGATATCACAGGAGAATACCCCATTATAGTTAGGTCAGGGCTTCTTAGGGAAGGCATCCCTTTAGGAAGATCTTTAGCCTCTACCTCAGGAATGCCCTCTTAGCGTGAAGTAAAGCACCAAACAGTAAGGTCCTCCCCAGGACTGCCTTTACAGGAGGAAGGCAGAGCTTATGCCAGGACCAAGGCTTCTCAGGGAAGTTATACCTTGAGGAGGGTCTCCACCCTCTACCAGCTTGCCATTCCAGCGGTAGTCAGAGAATCCATGAGTACATTTCCAAGAGAGAGGCGAGGTTCCTGCCAAGCAAAAAAGCATTTCCCCAGGGTTGGGGACCAAAGGCTTCTTAGGGAGGGCATCTCTTCTTCAGATGGGTCTCCAACCTCCCAGGGAATGAAGAAGCAGATAGAGAAGCAAAGAATGCTTGTACCCAAGGAGAAATTGATATACATAAAATAACTTAGATATGAAAGTCTCTATTCGTAATTATATACTAAGTAAGATGGTCATCTCCCCTTCTTGCTAACAATAAGAAGTTAAAAATTATTAGACCTCAAATATGATTCTGGCAATCATCCTATCAAAGCGACAGGAGGACTGAAGCTATTTTAACAAGGCTGAGGACTGGCCACTGCCGACTGGCACAGGTTTCTTCACTGTGATTTGACAGTCGAGCACATTCTGGTTCACTGAACCATGTATGTAAATGAGAGGCGGATGTACCACCTAGATGGTAAAACTATAACTGAAATTTTTGGAGACAACATTGATGTTGGTCCTGTTTTGAATTTTTAAGAGGCTTGTGGATTTTATAAAAACATTTAATAATTTTATATAAATATAACTTTTTAACGTATTTATGGCAGTTTTTAATTCCATTAGAAATAAAATTTCTCGATTTTAAACTCATTATTTATATAATTTCATTTAAAATCATTATTTATATCTTTGTGGGTCCCAGTGCTTGGCGTTATGCCTAAATCCCATACTCCATTCCACTCCAACCCTTCAAAGTGCACCAGGCATACACTAGACACCCCAGAAGAGTCTCTTATCTCAAAGGAGGGCACCTCTGAGCTTCTCGTGCAACGAGGATAGGCATTCACTTGGGTAGGGTATCCAGCAAGGAGGTTAAAGTTCAGGACTGCCTGTAGAAGGCAGACCTAAAGTATGGCAAACTGGTTAGGCAGGGGTCTTGGGTTTTAATCAGAAAGCAGCCTAAAGTAGCGACGCAAGGCTGGGAGAGACCTCAAGGTCCTCCTGGGAAAGATAGGACAGGTAGAAGTCCTTCTAGATGGGCAGCAGCCCCTGAGATCGCCTAAGAACTTTGGCTTTTCTTCATGCTGAAGTGAAGCTCCTGCTTATAGGAATTTTGATTCTGGTCATAATCTTTTATTATCAATGTAATCTTGCAACATTACCTGATCCCTAAAGAACTTAATATAAAATGTAAACTTATTTACGTTGCTTTCCAGTGTCTTCCGAAGATCTATCATTTAAATGATAGAAATCATATAATACATATTACATAGCTACTTTAAATAAGGCTTTTTTCTTTATGTGATTTATTTATATTTTTTTGCATACTTACATGTTAACCTAAACAGAACGTACATAAATTATACAGATTTTCTCTCACCAAAATTGCCTACGGATGTACTGTACGCATAAAACCAGACTTTGGCTGAATATTTATCATTTATTATTCTTTCCAAGGATGATGAACTAATGCTTTTGCAACTGGCGAAAAATGAATAAACTTTTTTGTGTAGATGTATTTCTAAAGTGGCATTCACAGATGTGCATGAAGAATGTGCATAGTAATTTTCTAATACTGTCAATAAAATGTTAATATCTAACTCAGTTCATGACGATTTATGGATCCAAAGAATGTATATTTATGTGGACTAAATGGCGTTTCCAAGAAATAATACAAGGTAGACATGCGTAGGAGGTGACTTGCAGGATTTTACTTTATTTCAGTGTAACATAGAGTGATGAAGACAACTCTTTGGTGTAACAATATCATGGTCTAAATAGTTTTATTCATCTCCTTACATATAAGGCCTAAGCATGTCTTGTTTATAAACTTTAAGAAGCTATTAGAATCCAAAGTACGACCAAAAGGATTCATATAATCTCATGAGTATGCTAGTGAGAGAATTAGTTGAAAGAATAATTCTAACTTTTGTTCTTCTTTGTTGTTGTTGAGCTAGAGTTTTTCAACTAACGAAAAGAGTTGGAAAGCTTGAACATAGTCCGGCTTCATGAACATTTCTCTTTACAAAAATAGACGCATTTGAGAGCGTGTCAAAGGAAATCGATAAAGAGATAATATACATAGTAATAATAAGCTGATGCTGAGATGATGTTGATACGCATTTCCGTGAGAGCATATCATTTATCTCTTGCCAGCTAAACCTTAACTGAATAATGTGTAATGTTACAAATTACTCATACTTCATGAAATTCATTATAAATTAATGTTCAGGAATCAGAAATATAATTTTATACGCTAGAAATAACCCTTAAATTCGGTGAGAGCAATTTTTGTGCAATAACGAGAATAACATATTTAAATTTATATACTCATCTACATTCTTCATACAAAATTAACTCTTTTATGGTAATTTCATAACAATAGTAATACAATTACATATTGCCAATTGTTAGGGGAGTAATAACCAGCAGCCCCCAACCCAATGCGGGAGAATTAATAATGGTTAACTTACAATGGAATTAGAAATAGGAGTTCCTGTTTTACATAAAAACATTTTTTTCTGAAATGATAATGATGATAATAATAATTAAATAGATTTGACACTGGTTTTGAAAAGTAATCGTGCAAAACGATAAAGAAATATCTTTAATAAAATCAATCACATAAGGTGCCGTATTCTTGTAATAAGGCGCTGAAGATCCTGGGTAATATCTGTCAGCAACGAACGAAGTGTAATTCACAGTACAAAGAAACATTTCCTCTCCATATTTCAAAACATTAATTGCCTCAATATTATTTTGGCTTCAAATATAAGGTGGCTTCCACGAGCTGTGGCCTGGCCCTCAGGTCATACTGGCTTCAAAACAGATCTACAGACATACGGAGACTCTCAGGCAACACAGATCCAGTGCTCCCAGTTCCAACTATCTTTTATGCGTTTTTTCAGAAGATACCTTATGGCCTTGTCAGAACTGTAATTACTAATGCATGTACGCATAATGAGATATAAAAACAGCCCGAACCCAAACGAGGAAGACTGAATAATGATAATTTATGTGATTACTTCAGCAGCTAAAACGATAATTTATACCTCATAAATCTTAGCTTTGCTTCTCGTACGAACTTTAGGGCACCTTATCCTGATATTTAATCATTCTTTCTCATACCGTTAAATGCCTTATGCACTGCACATGAACCGTCACGAATAGCCAATGTGTATCCATCGATGAACCATTCATGAGCTGGTGGTTTGAGATTCTATCTAAATTATGTGGCTGACTTCACAAACGGAGTTACAGCTTCGGCTCCTGCTTCCCTCACACTCCAACCTACTTGACGAGTATTGCAAATTTCTTTTCACTATTACCAGTTAACACTCATCTGAAGGCAACAGGATGTTTACTTACTTATTAAAATTCTTTGCTCCATGATCGCCAGTTTTTTCCTCGGTATCTCTCATTTTCCATTCAAAATAAATGTCAAAAATCATGTAAGAATCACTTTGCAATCTAATGTTAGGCCCTATACTCCATGCATGCTGCATCGCAATTAACTTCCTTTTCCTCCACGTAAAACCTTGAATTATCCCATATAGCTACTCCCTGTCTCTACTCCTTCACCTTTTCCTCTGCTTGATGACTCAATTGATCTAACGATACCATTTCGAACTTAATTTTGCCCACATTTAATCTACGGATAATTAATATTAAAGAAAGATAGTCTGTGTTGTTTCCTGGCTTAATGTGAAATGGCGCTGAAAGCAGTTGCTTCCATTATCAATATTAAGTGGTGGATATTATCTAGTATTGCATTCATTAATATTTTTAATGATGCTTTCAGTATTTCTTATTTTGTTTTTAAACATGGAAAACGATACACTTGTATGTCCCCCAAGGGGCGACTTATAGTCTAAATACAATGAACATCTATTTCCTCTTTATTCCCAATATGACACATGGTCCTCATGATCAACATTAATACTTGTAGTTGAAATCGAAACTCTCTCTCTCTCTCTCTCTCTCTCTTAAGCGTTTATTTGTACGGCTTTGAGATGTGTTCGTTAGTCTTGCATCATAGTGAAGCCGATACCTGATGTAGTAAAATATTTGCATTGATGCAACAAAATCCGGCAATTCTTGAGTGATGCCTTCAGTCAACAGAAGGAAACTTGTCTTATAGAATCCCACAAAGCTATAAGCATCCCTCTTTCCAATAATATCATCCGAGGATTTTCAAGTTCCAATAACCTGGTTGCGGGAAATTAACTTGCTTTTAACATGACAAATATGTGCCAACTAAGCTGTTACCATGACAAATATGTGTCGACAAATAAAGAAATACGTTACATTGCAGGAATCGTCGTTAATGTCGTAGATTCTTTAATATGATGTGCAATCTATATCCAAATGAATGAAAGATTCGCCATTTTTTATTCAAAATATACTGGAATATAGAAAATCTCAGACCTTTACGAACTGGGAAATGGAAGCCCTAGAATATTTCCCTCAGGGACTGCATTTGATTAAGTTAGGATCTTCTCTCCAATTTTTGGAAATCTGAATTTCCAAACAACGCAAGGTATTATTAAAAAATTGGACTATTATTTAAGATCAATAAACTGCCCAAAATATTTGTTTTCGAGATACCACGAGTTTAAGCCTGTAAAAGCAAAGGGATTAAGCTTACTAGAAGCAAGAAGAATTACAAATAAGGACAAAGCCAGTAACTGACTTATATAATTTAGTTTTCGATAAAAGAAACTATTGAGTTGGTTATTTGTTTGCCCATCCGCACTATTTCTGTCCGCTCTCAGATCTTATTATTTTTAAAATTAGTTTAATCTGACAACTGAGCTGACTTTTAGAATAAAATACCAGGTCTAGGCCTGATGTTAACCTCTAGAATAAAATTGTTCATTCACTGTGATGACGAATGTGTGAAAATTATGCTAAAATCGCACAAAGGCATATGCTTACACACTGGAACACATGTACACAATAGATACATTTACTCACGTATCCACACATACATAAAACAAATAAAATCGAAATAATAAAGTGACATTTAATTTTTTTCAATTAATTAAATGACCTAAGGATTTTTGTATTTGCATCATTTACTTATATATATGTCATCAGCTAAATTACATCCATTCATAAACATAAAAATTCGAAGGACTAAAAACGTTATTATTACCTTGCACTCTGAAAACTCAGTAGCCATCCATGTGGACTACTCATTAAGTGTCCGTATGTTAATCGAGTCTGGCCTATTCGGAGACGAGTCAGAATTACTTGCGTGTGTCTATCTCTGATAGGATGAATTCCATTTTCTAACACCAGGTTTTATTTGTTTTAGTTTATTACTTTCAAGTTCTTCATTTCAAACATTTTGCCATTTATTTACAGTGATTGTTTTTACATTTCTTATATACTCACTAATAGGGATGTTTACATTTGCTATTATCATGTGGACCGCTTCTTTAGCTGCTTTATCAGCCTCTTCGTGTCTTTTTATCCCTATATGGACAGGGATCCACTTTGAATGGCTTCTCTAGTGCTTCTGGAGTCTCCATAAATCACAAAAGTATGGCTGGTGTTATTGCACACAACTCAGCTGTAATTACTGAGGCATTATTGGAAAGAGAGAACTGACACTTTTTCTATTTGGACACTGCAGCATATCCCACTCCGTGCTCTAATTTACATCCATCTGAATATGTTGCATAATGTGGACCGTTTCACTTTAAACTCTATTGTATGTTGTCTATGGTGTTCTGGGATATATGAGTAACTTTTGATAAATATTTAAAATTCCTGCAAATCTTTATTTTATTCATATTCCACGGAGGAAGAAATTTTACAATTGAAGGTAGCTGTATATCCATATTCAGTGACTCAAACAAACTTCTAGCTCTATTCAGGAAAGGTGGTAAATGATTGTTAATAAAAACATCTTTTGATTCAAATAACTTTTGGCTCAGAAAATCGCTTTTTGAATTCTCGTTGTTACTAAATCTCTATGGAGAGAGAGAGATGTAGTTCACCACGTTCTACTTGTAAAGATGACTTTGGTGATGATCTCAAGGCTCCTGAACATATTCAAAGGCCTTCGTTATGAAATGGTTCTAACGTTTTCAGCGTTGCGTCTGATGCTGAGCTATATATTTCGCTTCCACAGCACTATTGCTTCATACTGTACAGTAGGGGTATGTCAGTCCGCTCCACAAGTAGTGTTCGATAGTTTTTTTAAAAGATTTAATGCTCTTTTATAGTTTGACTTCATGTATGTTATATGAGCTTCCCAATTTAGGTGAGTATCAAAAACTAATCCTAAAATTTTAGTTTGGCCAACTGGTATACTATGGATAAACCTAGGTAGATGGTAGTATCTTATGGTTTTCAATGTAAAAAAAAGACATCTATAGTAAATTATTTTCGTTCAAATTCTCTACGTATATGGTTTGCCAAGTTAGATAGAGAATCTAATGTAGATCGGTTACATTGTGACCCGCATTGAGTGACAGTCAAATTTTTATTTGCTCGTCAAGGAGTTGGTGTCAGGGGGACATTAATAACACAGTATAGCAATAA
The DNA here is from genome assembly GCF_015104395.2 of Macrobrachium nipponense. NCBI lineage: Eukaryota > Metazoa > Arthropoda > Malacostraca > Decapoda > Palaemonidae > Macrobrachium > Macrobrachium nipponense. The sequence continues at coordinate 60,855,142 of NC_087214.1, read as the reverse complement.
TCGGAAAGAGATGTGTGGAAGCTGCAGATTGAGATGATGCTCTTCATTGCTCAGAGGTTGATTGGTTTCCATCATCTGATTGATTTCTCTTTAATTGTGAGATTATAAGTGTGAACTTCTTATAGCAGGGTTCCATGTAAATGCTATGGATATTAAAATCAATGTGATCAGGAATCAATGCAGCTTGTTCCCTGTGAGCATTGTTACCAACTCGATCATGACGAATTTGCTTTGCTTGCAGTAATCTTGAATGAGCATGTGGTGAGAAGGCTATCAGTTCACTATAATCATACTTGGGTGATTCCTAATGTGCTACACATTACAAGGCCATGGTGTCACCTGAAAAAAAAAATTCATATAACATAAACAATACTGATGCTAGATGTGATAGGTTGGGCTTGTGTGGCTTAGAAAAATATAGAGGTAAGTAATTTTATATGGGTGTCTAATGGCTCTGGAATCATATTGGATGGGTTCTTCCCCATATTATTTATTTGCAGCCAATAATGGTTTCTTGTGACAAGAATTTGGGCTAGCATTTTAGCCACCATACTAGATCTGAAACAACACTTGTACCTGTTTTTTGAGCAATTTTGTCTTTTTAGCTGGGCATTTTGGGCAATATTTTTGACCACCATCTTGAATTGCAAACATGGAGACAATTCAAGTATATTTGATAAAAGTCACACATTTTGGGCGCCATTTTAGCCTGAATGGTGGTCGTCATATTGGATTTGAAACATAGTATTACACAAACATGCTTGATAAGAGTTTCTCTAGGCTATGTGACCATATTTCATGGTTTCATTTCCAAATTAATTAATAATTATGGCTAATATTACAACTTTTTCTACGATTTCACCTATTTTGGACACCATTTTGGCCCTAATGGTGGTCGCCATATTGTATTTAAGGCATGGTATTATACAAATATGCTTGATGATAGTTTATAAAGGGTGTGTTACCATATCTAATGGTTTAATTTCTATTTTAAGTATGATATTTATGGCCAAAAAATTATTTTTTTGGTAAAATGTGACTATTTTGGCTACCATTTTATATTCTCCCAACCCACCCTAAGATGCCCGTTTATATGAACTTTTCTGTTCATACACATGATAAGGACTCAAGAAAACACTGTCATCAATGTCCTTTCCAAGTGGCACCTAGCTCAATCTGAAGCCGCTCTTAAGGGATGAATTAGATAAGTTAAGATAAATTTTAAGTTAGCTCTAGCTCCGTAAATATGGAAGAGGTCAAAGAATTTCCAAAATTCAGCTCAATTAGAAAATTTACATCACTGGAATGGTACCCAGTAGGAGGATAGGAAGGTGTATAGAATTACCTGTTCAGCAGGAGGTAAAGCGAGGAATAAGGTCACTGACATTAGAGGGAGATTTACTTAGGGTGAGACGTGTGAAAAAAAGACAAAGGAAAGGGGGTTAGGCCAAAGGCCAAACATATGGCACATTAAACTCTTATCTGAGGCATATTAATTCCAGACTAAACTGGCCTGTTTGCTGCAGACATCCAAGTTAACTACGTCAGGCAGGAATAACGTTACGTATGGCACTAGCCCTTGTGGAGACATGGTTAGGCCTGGACATGTGTCCTATTGTTGTCCAAAAGAGGACAGAAGATCGTACTGACATGTCTGTTGTCTGTGAGTTTTACCCAGAGAAGGAGACTCCTTTACCTGCAGGGTGTGCTGGATCAGTTTAGGCTGCCTTCCATTGCCAAGCAGAGTTTTCCAGAAACTGTTCAGCCAGCAGTGAAACGTATAAGGAAAAAGGAAAAGCATTACGGGTAGTATTTGGCTACTTAGGACCTCTCAAGTCTTAATAAGCAAAAGCTTGCTGTACGGACTGTGTACGTAGTTCTTTAGAGATGAAGAAAAACATGAATAAATGGCTGCAGCACTCGAAAATAGATGATTATTTATAACAGCTCCCATTTAAGCAAAAACTCCAGGCTCTTTCAGGTCAGAAAGTCTACAGGCGATGGCTGTTGCTACCTTAAAATCTCTCATAGCCAAACTGACCCTTAACATAAAACTTTAGCTCTAAATTGGGTTAGAATTGATGCCAGTGCTAACTCTACACTCATTTCGGGAGGAGAGTTATGCTTGTTGTGTGCTAGTTGGCAATTCATTAATCATGCATTAAAGGATGGTGGCATAATTATAATTAAACAATACCTAATGCTAGACTAAGGTGCCTGTGTTTACTTGAAGTATGTACTGTCTCTGGGATCAAATCAAAACTGGTTGCTCTACCAATACTGTTGACTCAAGGTAACAAAGCACCATAAGTGAAAACACTAGGCTAAATAAATACTGTTATAATAACAAAGGAAATGGGAACAATTCTACTAAATGGTTTAAGAATGCGACACATGGATATAAAAGACATTGGCAGTCAAGAAATACATGTAAACGGAGATAGAGCTTGCCCTTCAGCTGTGCTGGTGGACAGTCTCAGCTAAAGACAAAATTAATGCGTCAATATACACTCCATTATTATGGTTACAGGTCAAGACACAATCTAGGCACCCTTCTCTAGGCAAGGTTCCAGAATTTCTTTATTAAGATAAGGCACTGTTTTATATATATATATATATATATATATATATATATATATATATATATTATATATATATATATGTGTGTGTGTGTGTGTGTGTGTGTGTGTGTGTGTGTGTGTGTATGGACACGAGTGCCATAAGAGGTAGGTGGCTCTGTTAACTACCTGGGCCTTCTATGTCCCCTACTCCTCTTTGGGTTCCTTTGAACTTTATACTGAAAAGAACCTTTGGCCAAGTCTATGTGTTTTGCATCAACTGGCAAAATAGGCACTGAGCCAACTACTGCCTCAGCTGCTGCGACAACTATTCTGCTAGCTTTCATGGCATGGCCTCCACACCAGTGTTCAGCTTAAATAGGGCTTCCCAAAGAGGGTCATCCACCAGATTCTTGTCTTCTGGGGGCTGAGATGAGGAAGAGTTGGAAGTAGGTGCAAGAGGTTTGCAGGTTGTAAGGACCAACTGAGGTACAGGTTGCAAGCCATGCCGGGATCAGCTTCTGCTGTGGTAAGGGGAATCTGGACAAGACCCTACTGAACTTCGGGCTGGCTCTCAGCCGGATACTGGTAGCTGAGTCAGGCCAGTGAACTAGAGGTGTACCTGGATTGGGATCTCTTGAAGGGAAATCTACAACGTGCTCCAGCAGACTTAATGCAGGCTCAGGAACAGGATTTGAAGAAGGGACATGAATGGTATCAGGGTTAAGAATGCTGGGCAACAAATTTTGTACACTTAGCAAAGGACCAGAATCTGGCTCTGACATGGACTTGGCAACTTGATTGAATGGAGCCCTATACTGGCCAGATGTAGGCACTAGTGGTGGTTCAACTGCAGGGTTGGAATAGACATCAACAATTGACAGAAACTCAAAAGGGGCAGGACCCATGGAAGGCCAAGAAATGGGCTGGAAAGAGGGGCCATGTCCTAGGAGGAGTTCATAGCCTCCAAGAATCAATAGGACCGTCGGGATTGTCAGCCTCCATTTCTCAATGCCTTTGATAGTTATAAGGGAGATCTGAGCACCAATGTCCTCAAAAGCAGAGACCTGTTGAGCACATTACCAACCTCTAGGAGGTGCAACAAAGGAGGAATGAGTGGCTGTCGGGGCAATAAATGAGGCACATATCTCTCTAGGGCAATCACTGAAATTCAAGGAATGCGTATATTGCTTAGGCAACAAATGTCGCTATAATCTCTACAAGGAGCAATTACAGTAGGAATAGGATGGGAGTTCTGATTAGAAGGGGGCTTTGACATGGCTCCCCCTTTTAGCTTAACACTGGGCTTCCAAATGCCCCAGTTTCTTACTATAAGCACATATAGGTGGGGATGAAAATGGTCCATTTCTTGGTCAGACTGACAAGGCAGTGGGGTCAAGAGGAACTATGCGACTATTTGAGGTTGTACATCTTGTATGCATCGACCATGCAGCAGCAGTCCATTAATAGTCTTGGTTGTTTCTCACTATTGTGTAGTGCCCATTTCCGTGTGTATAATGGAGGAAGTCCTCAAGCTGGATTCTAATCATCAAGTCTTTAAACTCCTTGCACTCAAAGGCATTGATCCAAGACTGCAAGGTCTTTTTATAGGACCAGTCAGACAAGCTCTGGCCGACTTCCTTGGGAAAATTTCGCCATCTTTGCCTGCAACACTCAGGCATAATCTCATGTGTTGTTGCTTTGCCATGGCCTTTCTGACTGCCTCAAGTTTTCCCTTGTCACCCTTATACAAGAAGTTTAAAGCGTCCTGACCCTTTCCTGCCAGGTGTTATGCGAGAATCATGGCCTTCTCATTATCAGTCGGATTTTACTCAGAGAAGAGGGTTTCAACATGTTCCAGCCATGCCTCTTGCTCTGTGAGGCATGAGGTGGCTGATATTTGAGGTAATGGAAGAAGCAGAGACTGGGGATGGACGTTTGGCTCAGTGTTGGGCCAGTGGCATGCACTGTTCTGCTTGGATATTTTAAGTTCAAGTTCCTTCTTCAGGGCTAACTGATACTATCGCTCCTTTGCCTTCTCCTGAGCCATGGCCATCTGATACTGTTACTGCTTTTCTTCCCTTTGTTCTTGTTGTTCCTTTTTCTTTAGCTCCAATGCTAGTGCACGATGTCGCTGTTTCTCTTTCTCTTGGTGCTTCTTTCCCGCTTGATTCTCATTCTCTTCTTGTCTCAGCCATTTCAGTTGTAATTCATACTCTCTTCCTTCTTCTCTGGCTTTCTTAGCAGTGGCTACTTGCTCCTGAACCCATTGGGTCTGCTTTTCTCCCTTTAATTCCATACTTTTCCTTACCTCCATGAAGGCTTTGTACACTTCAGCAGACAAGTTGCTGATGCTTACTTAGAATGGGATCTGACTTCCCCAAAAAGCACAAAATTTTAGGTTTGCCATGCAATCAATTGCACGAAAAGGAAAGGCACTTTGGTACAGACTGGTTTAAGAATGGTAGGTTTGTTCACAAAGGATGGCATAAAATTAAATGGCACGCAGTGGACGACAGCACATAGGTTGGCTGTGCATAGAACACATGAAAGGCTTAACTTGCCCACGGACACATCAATAACATGGATAAGCATTCAGCGCAACAATGGCATTATAATACGCAGCTGTGATGCTGGATGCGATTAAACATGAGCTGCAATATTCTGGCACTGTTTGGTTGCACATATATCTGGGTACCGGATTCAAAGACATTGAAAGATTAAGGTGACTAACTTGCAAACTGTCAAGCTTATCTGCAGAATCCTTGATTGGATGAAAATGGATTTGCATACTCTCTTCTAAAGATAACTTTAAACATTATTCAGCATTTCCCGCAGCAACCAGCAACCTTTTCACATTTCATTTCATAAAACATTTGTCCTTTTTAAAGCAGTCTTTTATCATTACATCTAAATGTTTTATGAAAAATCAAGGAATTTGCAGATATGCTCTGCATTTTGCAAGTTAGTTACCTTAATCTTACGATGTCTTTGTAACCGGTACCCAGATCTATGTGCAACTAAATAGTGCCAGAATATTGCAGCTCACGTTTAATTGTATTCAGCATCATAGCTTTACTTCCGGGACGAGACATTTCTTACCAATCGTTTAATCATTTCAGCAAGTGTCAACATTTGTTTCCGTAGATGCTCCTCTTAGATTTAAAACCCTTGACGTCCTGTTAAGTTTCTTGTACATCCGTGTGCGACTCATCAGTGTTTTCATCCCATTTTTATCTGTTAATTCTCCTCTAAGTACCAGTCTAAATGTATTATGTCCATTCTTTTACCATCCATACCGAGACTTCTTACTCCCTTTTGGTTTCAGTTACCCTCGTAACATATAACTTCTTCATTCTCTTCTAACAATAGCTTTAAACATTTTTCACCACATCCCGTAGCGTCTCTGCTTTATCTCTAACTCCATGTCATCAGCAAACAACAACCTTTCCACAGTCCATCATTCATACAACCCCTTTTCTTATTGCTCAAACTTTTTAATAAAACATTTATTCCTATTTTAGCCGTCTTTTATCAGTACATCCACACATAAGTATATAAATGCCACGGGAACACAATCCAAAGCATTTTTAAACCCAGATCGCCCTTTCTGACTTCCATATACTCTAATATAAGCTTTGCTTTTATGATTGATACGACTGATTGCTATCAATAAATTGATTTATATTCAGAAAATCATAAAATTCTTCAGACTGTATCTGTTTCAGATCTGTACTAAGATTTGTCTCATCTCAGTGTAATCCAGATCACACAATAGTTTTATGACATAAACAAGGAAAAATATCATTACTCAATCCACATTTTTTCCCAAATCCATTCTTTTCCATTTCCCTTACACAAAGCAACCAATATTCTTGTCACCCAGTCATCTGGAACTTCCCCCTTTCCCATCTACTAAAGCTTTCATCATTGGTTCCTTGCTTCATCTACATTTGTCGTGCTATATATCTTTTCCCATCTGTCTCTTGGCATGAAACTTCTTTTGAGATTACATACTTTCTTGTTACCCCACCCCCTTCTCTCTCTCTCTCTCTCTCTCTCTCTCTCTCTCCTCTCTCTCTCTCTCTCTCTTTTTGCCAGACATCTTCTGGTGATCGCAATTATTAGCCCTCGGCTTTTTATTATTCAACTTGTAATTCAGATTTTGTGATCTGATCAGAACTGTCAAAACTGATATGATGAAATTTTGTTAGACCTGATTTTTTTTTTTCCGGAACGCTATTCTTTTCATTCTCGTATTTTTGTAAAGTTATGATGATTAACCATCCCTGAATTGCTGAAAGTCAGTCGAAGTAATTTTTTTTCTTACTCAGTATAGGGAACTAAAATTTGAAAGTAGTGCATCAATTAATCTATAAAAGTATTACTGATCTATTCAGTATATTGACTGCATCACCCGGAACCCTCTATAGAACCTAGGGAGAACAGCCTCCTGTAAAATCAGCATTTTCCATAGGCATAGAGCAAGGTCTAAATTTATTTGACTTAAAACAAAAAAGTGCTTCATTTTTTATCTAGTTAAGCTTAAATGAGAGAACTACACATAAGAAAAGCAAATGGTAATTAAACAAACTTAATTAATTTTCCCATTACATAATTGTTCATTTGTAACTGAAACCAGTATTTTTCTAGGCTTAATCCCACAAAATCCTATATTTTCATAAGGTAAGAAAAATTACAGCTATTAACAAGTTTTAATGACTTCTTGGTTTTTTTTTGTATTGCACTGAAACTGGTAAAGGAAAAGTGCATATTTCTACTCTTCCCAGAAAATATAAACAAACCCAGGTGCTTATCAGCCAATGAATTGGCCAAAGTACCGAAAGGAAACCGAGGACTCTTAGCCATAGTTAAAACTCTTAAAGGGGAAGTATTAGTTGCCAATATATCCTCGTCATCTCTCTGTCGTCGTATCTTTAATCCTCGCTTTGTTCCTTTGCTTATTTCTGTTCTGTTCCATTTTCCCTTTTAGATAATACATCAACTTTTCTTTTCCTTGCTTTTATGAGAGGATTCCTCCCTCCGTCTTCTCCCCTTCCTGAATTATTCGTAATTAGGGAAGAATTCTCGCGAAATATGGCAGAGGAATCTGTGAAGAGGTAATAAAAGTTTTGAAGTGACTTTCACAAAGCGATATCTCGACGTCAAGGACACAATCAGTGAAGGATGACAGTGACGAGATCCATTTTGAATTTCGCATTTTTCATAGCTTTTATGTGAGATTTCAACAATTACGGATGATTTCAGTAATCATGGAACTTACTGATACGAACTTTACTATAAAAATGGGAGGTTTTAACAATAAATAATAAATAGTGAATATTGGTCCCTATTCCCCGAAGTACTTAAAGTTCTTGTACACAATTATACAAGTATTTTTGTTGAGTTACCTATACTGTAATGTTTTCACAGCTTGAGAATTCCCTTGTGAAGAAAGATTCTTCATATATACGCGGCTCTTATGGCATGTCCAGTAGTAATAATAATTGATTTTCCTAAGGGAGTCTGTTTAATTGTAATGAACTACGTTCATTTATACCCTATTACGAATGTTTTCTTTTTTCCTCTATCTCTCTCTCTCTTCAAGTTCGCTATTCTTTACCTGGAAACCGACAAGGTAACATCTATCATATTTTGTTGCAAGTGAATGCTATTTAATAATAATAATAATAATAATAATAATAATAATAATAATAATAATAATAATAATAATAATAATAATAATAATACCTTGCAGTAATAAGTGGTACGAGCACCAAACTAAGGGAATGACAGAGAACGATCAGGCAAAGATCCTCTGGAGGCAAAGATCTTCTGGAGGCAAAGATCCTCTGGATCTGTAATATCAGAAGAGATAGAATGATACGTGCAAATAGACCAGATATGACGCTGACTGACAAAACCAAGAAGAAAGTATCACTCACCGATGTCGCAATACCATGGGACAACAGAGTAGATGAGAAAGAAAGAGAAAAAATTGATAACTATCAAGACCTAAAAATAGAAGAAAGAAGGATATGGGATATGCCAGTGAAATTGTACCCATAATCATAGGGACACTAGGCAAGATCCCTAAAGGAACCTGGAAATAGTAGATGCTGAAGTAGCTCCAGGACTCGTGCAGAAGACTGTGCTCCTGGAAACAGCGCACATAGTAAGAATACTTTGCAGTTTCCACGCAGAGCCCTCTGTGGCAATAACGAAAAAATTTTTTACTTATGATTACAGATTCATTCGCCTGAGAAAAATCCATAATTGAAGTTCCGGTGTTCAGCATAATGAACGTATCCTTAATGAAAAGAACAACATCGCCACTCGATGTCGGGGTGTGTTAGCGTTCATGACAGCCACGAGTTTCTACACAACCCCAAACTTGAAAGCAACACGACTTCCGATGTCATAGTTGCTCAAATTAGCGTGGAGGAACTCCTTGCTGCAGATTTTTTTGTCGTTAAAATATAAAGACTACAATCTTTGAAAAAATGAAATTGCCAGTGAATCTCCTCGCACCTGAGACGGTAATTGCTTTCCCCATGAAAATTTGGAAATCGGAATTTGTAGTTTAAGGTAAGCCAGAGTGCCCTGAAGGGATGATTACTATAGTTTTGCCACAACGACGAGACCTCTCTGGCGTGGCGTTTAAGATCTGCCCTGTTGCCAATTTTACAAAAGCAACAACTGACACATGTGTGGCAGGCCTTTGAATGTCTTTGAGACAAACCCCGAGGCTGTAATGATAAGATTACAAGGGCTTTTCATTTTCAGGTAATTTAATCGCGATCTCTCTTCTAAATCCTACAGCTTTTTTCTTTTCTTTTTATTTTAACAATATGTCCATCTTAACTATTTTATCAGTATTTGTAGATGTACATTTATCATTACTACATAATTATATACCTAGAAGTATTTAATTAATGCTATCGAAATAGATGATATATTTCTTGTTCATTTTTCGAATTACGAATTAAAAAATCTTTTTTGTCGCCTACATATTATCTATAACGAGGAGTGTCCACCATCTTAAGTTTTAAAAGACTATTTTTTTTTTCATTGACTCGTAAGTCGGTGTCAAAATTACTCTACACTTCAGTCAGGCCAAAACTTTGTTGCCATATGGTATTCAAGCAATATCCAGTCATTGTTTTCAATCTATTATTTTGTCAGAGAGAGAGAGAGAGAGAGAGAGAGAGAGAGATCTGTCTGTATACGATTATTTATTTTCTCACTCGCCAAACTTACTCTGTTATGCTTTATTTTTTATTTCCTTACTTACCAATTTATTCTCTATATACCGTGACTACCGAAAATGCCCCTGGTGAGAATCTAAGCGGTTTATTCGTGGATTTTAACGCACGTGGAGCTGTTAGAAATAATGGCAACAGCACCAAAATGAGATGACATGATGATAAAAAATCTGATTCCGTTTCTTGTTATTGCATAATAAAAGATTATCAGTCATGAACCTATGTAATCGACTTAGAATTCTGTGTAAAGTAAAAGATAATATTTGATATCTGTAATGTGAGAAGCTTTTTTATCTCTCTGTTTTGTTATAAATTTGGCAGATATGGGGGGACCCAAACAGCCCCGCCAGAGAGATCTTGTCATTTTGGAAATAGTATACCAGAACTGAAACCAAGTGTAAACAATTTGCGAAGCTCTAATGACTGAATGTATCAATGTTAACAGTTTGAAGAAGAGTTTTATATATATTATAATCTATATATAATATATATATATATATATATATATATATATATATATATATATATATATATATATAGTGATACAAGGCACAGGGAACTGCTCCATGCAACATAGTCAGAGGAAGACGGACGAAAACCACACATCATAGGCTGTCTTTTTTATTATTTTGCCGACGTTTCGTAATTGTTTACAGAATTACATCTTCTGGGCTGCACATAAGAAAAGATAAAAACTAAAAAAGTTAAAAGTATAGTCTAAAAGTTCATTTAAAATACATTAGAGTAAAAAATGAAATCGATAAAAATAAAAACACAACAACCTAGAGGTGAGACAGCAAGGAACTAAATGGAAGGAAACCACCACAGTACGAACTTATGCTAAATACAATTGACTCGCAGAAGTATGGGTGTTTAATGATGGTACGAGTTGTTTTATAAACAACGACTCAAGGATTGTTAACTCTTGCGGTTTGGTAGTATGGCCGATTACACTGAAATCTTTGTTGTCAATGTAGGTTTTACATTGTTTTGCATAGTTCCTGATATTGGAGTGCTCTGGGTTGAGATTCTGCTCTCCCTGTGCGGAAACTGATTCCCCGATGTGAATCGATGCGCACCTTAAGTAGCCGACTGGTGGATCCCACGTAAATCCCTGAAATACATTTAGGGCAAGTATATTTGTAGATGACACCAGAAGACATATAAGGACACAGCTGATCTTTAATCTTAAACAAGGAGCCTATATTAAGAGGATTTTTTGGGAATTAATTTGACTGATATGGCTGGGAAATGGTCATGAATAATTTGCGTGAATCTCTTTTGAAAGGTTAGGTCATGGATCTATGGAAAGGTTGCATAGAAACTCATTTTTGTACAGTTGGAACGTCAGGTTTTCTAGAGAAATGTCTATTTAGTAATTTATTTAATTTTCTATATACTAACCTAGGTGGGAAACAGTTACCTTTAAAGAAATTAACTAGAAATAGAATCTCATTGTGAAAGGCATTCCAGTTAGATGAGAGGACTAGTGCTCTATAAGGAGGGTAAAAATGGAATTAACCTTAAAATTAAAATAACAGCTACTATAAAAATTAGATCCGGGTCCTGTAAAAAGTTTTCTTTCTAAAAATCGTGGTGTTAAAAGAGTTGTCTTGTCTATATACTTGAACGTCCAGAATGACAGACAGTTGTTCTCCTCTTTTTCTATAGTAAATTTCATGTTCGGGTGAAGTGTATTTACGTAGTCGAGGAACAGGTCAGCCTCGTATTCACCCTTGAAGAGAGCAAACGTATCATCAATAAACCTAGAATAAAAGAGAGGATGGAATCTTAGAGGGCAATCGTCGAGCATACGCTCCTCCAGGGAGCACATAAAGATATTCGCGAACGTAGGGCCAAGGGGGGAACCCATGGCCATGCCATCTACTTGTTTAAAAAGTTTACCGTTAAAAACGTCGGCAAAATAATAAAAAAGACAGCCTAGTGATGTGTGGTTTTCGTCCGTCTTCCTCTGACTATGTTGCATGGAGTAGTTCCCTGTGCCTTGTATCACTGTATTCGTCGGACAGCGTACGTTCTTGACTGCTTCTCTGCCCTCTGCCACTATGGAGATCAAGAGTTTCTTCTTCGCCATTCTTTTTCTTCTCCGCCTTCGATCTAGAGGATTCACTCATCCATCTCAGGTGATCAGACAGCGATATGATAACGCAGTACTATCCAAATGCCGTCTCCTGGAACGGTATTCTAAGAAACTAGAAAAAACTAAACTGGATCTTGAATTTCTTCAGTATTGTGTTTTGAATAATATTGTTCCTAACTTTGTAAAATTTAAACTTTATAAGACTTCCCTATATTCATCACAGTTCTATCATGAAGCTACAAATAACCTCCTTAATTTAGAAATTAGTTGTAAACAAAAGGCTATTGAGAGACACAAGTCATTAGTGAACAGTTACAAGCCTTATCTTTTTAACTCGTTGACTTTTATTGACGCTTTTATATGTAAAAAACTTTTTAATAACATTTTACAGGATTTTACCATCGTATGTACAGGAACGCCACCACAGGAAACTTATTAACCTTGGCATTACTATCCCAATTTTCATAATGACCGTACCACCGTGTTTAACTATTCCGATGTTGTTCTATCAAAAAGAGAGGAGTTCCTTTTGTCCCTGGGTTTGAGCTTCTGCTTACCTAATTATAAACCTAATTATACTAAATTCTTTTTACCCCTTGAATCAATATTTCAACGACTTAAAGCGCTTCCTTTGAGACCGACTTGGGGGAGCCTACAAAAAAGATTATTTGAATTATCCCAAGGTACTTTCAGGAAGTTGAAGACCCGATGGGCACCTTTTTCAGAAAAGAAGATTTCGACACCTTGAAGCAACTCGCTAACAACAAGGACATCGTTGTCACAAGGCCCGACAAAGGTAAGGGAACAGTTATCTTGAATTAACAAGACTATTTATCCAAAATGGAAAGTATCTTAAACGACAGGAACAAATTCGAAATGATTGGCACTCCCGACTATCTTAATATCTTTAAAATACAAGACAAATTACCGTTTCCTTAGGTCTTTGAGAAAGGATAATATCATTGATGAAACTACATATCAGGAACTATATTCCACAGGTTCTTCTTACGGTACTTTATATGGCCTTCCAAAAATTCATAAACCAGGTCTCCCACTCAGGCCTATTTTAGCGTCTTTTAATACACCAAATTATAAACTAGCCAAATTTCTCGTTCCTATACTTGAACATAACAAAGAACAGTTACTCGCTCAACAATTCCCTCCAGTTTAAAGAGTCTATTTTATTACAGGATTCAGACTTATTCATGACCAGCCTTGACATCGAATCTCTGTTTACGAATATTCCAGTTGTGAGGACCATTGATTTGATTCTTGACAAGCTATTTCCCGCCCGATCCTGAGTCCACTTTTAGTAATTTTAACCGCACGCTTTTTAAAACACTTCTTGAACTGGCAGTGCTGGACACTGCTTTGTTTTTAATTAAAAACGGTAAACTTTTTTCAAACAAGTAGATGGCCATGGCATGGGTTCCCCCCTTGGCCCTACGTTCGCGAATATCTTTATGTGCTCCCTGGAGGAGCGTATGCTCGACGATTGCCCTCTAAGATTCCATCCTCTCTTTTATTCTAGGTTTATTGATGATACTTTGCTCTCTTCAAGGGTGAATACGAGGCTGACCTGTCCTCGACTAGTAAACACTTCACCCGAACATGAAATTTACTATAGAAAAAGAGGAGAACAACTGTCTGTCATTCCTGGACGTTCAAGTATATAGACAAGACAACTCTTTTAACACCACGATTTTTAGAAAGAAAACTTTTACAGGACTCGGATCTAATTTTTATAGTAGCTGTTATTTTAATTTTAAGGTTAATTCCATTTTACCCTCCTTAATAGAGCACTAGTCCTCTCATCTAACTGGAATGCCTTTCACAATGAGATTCTATTTCTAGTTAATTTCTTTAAAGGTAATGTTTTCCCACCTAGGTTAGTATATAGAAAATTAAATAAATTACTAAATAGACATTTCTCTAGAAAACCTGACGTTCCAACTGTACCAAAAATGAGTTTCTATGCAACCTTTCCATATATCCATGACCTAACCTTTCAAAAGAGATTCACGCAAATTATTCAGACCATTTCCCAGCCATATCAGTCAAATTAATTCCCAAAAATCCTCTTAATATAGGCTCCTTGTTAAAGATAAAGATCAGCTGTGTCCTTATATGTCTTCTGGTGTCATCTACAAATATACTTGCCCTAAATGTATTTCAGGGATTTACGTGGGATCCACCAGTCGGCTACTTAAGTGCGCATCGATTCACATCGGGGAATCAGTTTCCGCACAGGGAGCAGAATCTCAAACCCAGAGCACTCCAATATCAGGAACCATGCAAAACAATGTAAAACCTACATTGACAACAAAGATTTCAGTGTAATCGGCCATACTACCAAACCGCAAGAGTTAACAATCCTTGAGTCGTTGTTTATAAAACAACTCGTACCATCATTAAACACCCATACTTCTGCGAGTCAATTGTATTTAGCATAAGTTCGTACTGTGGTGGTTTCCTTCCATTTAGTTCCTTGCTGTCTCACCTCTAGGTTGGTTGTGTTTTTATTTTTATCGATTTCATTTTTACTCTAATGTATTTTAAATGAACTTTTAGACTATACTTTTAACTTTTTTATGTTTTTATCTTTTCTTATGTGCAGCCCAGAAGATGTAATTCTGTAAACAATTACGAAACGTCGGCAAAATAATAAAAAAGACAGTCTAATGATGTGTGGTTTTCGTCCGTCTTCCTCTGACTATATATATATATATATATATCTATATATATATATATTCTATATATTATATATATATATATATATATATATATATATATATATATATATTAATAAATTTGTTTTAAGGCCTAGGGTTTTTATTAATAATGTATTGTCCGTGTGTTTATCCCTGTGTCCCTGTGACCTATGGAATGTGGAGAACAGTTGCAGGAGGTAACGACCTGAGAGTAGCTTACAATGAGATTCTGGGGATGGCGTGAGATAAAAGTGCTTAGTTCGACAAGTCAATGCACGACAGTTTATGAACTCTTCTCAAAGTGCCTTTGTGAAACTGGATGCAGCTAGAACCGCGAGGCGCTATCGAACTGTGTGTTCGTATGTGCGTGTGCGCCTCTTTCTGTTAAAAATGTCATACCCAAGCCTATGGGGGGATTTTGACAAGAGGGCTTCAAGTCACAGGCAAGATGCCGTGGCATTCGCCGGGAGTTTATTATTAACAGTGTTTTAGTGTCCGGTTGTTTAGGTAAGTGTTGAAGTGCTTTAGCCAAAGAGTGGCTTAATATCTGTTTGACATTTTTGTGATGATATCCAATATTTAAACCTCTGTTCATGTACAATCTTGTGTGTGTACTTACCGGGATGTGTTCTGTATCTTTGAAACAGACGGTTCTGGAATGCCGGGGGACAAAGAATTCCCAGAGGGGTGTAGACTTTTTTCGGTGACCAGACATGTACATTTACGGGGTTTTTTGAGTTAGTCTGTAAGACTGGATTACTTGATTGATTGATTTATTTATTCTTGTTAATAAACGTTAATGTTATGATGCAACTCTCTCATTTTCATTACTGTTAGAATGGAGAGGAAAGAGGTGGAGAGAGAGAGAGAGAGAGGGATTGCCGAGAGAGAGAGAGAGAGAGAGGTATTGCCGAGAGAGAGAGAGAGAGAGATTGCATTGCCGAGAGAGAGAGAGAGAGAGGCTGTGTGTGTAATGTTGTGTGTGGTTTGCCTCCCGTTTCATGTCACGCTTACCTTATGAATAATGGGGGAAGAATCCCCCTATTACATATATATATATATATATATATATATATATATATATATATATATATATATATATATATGTATATATATATACTATGTATTTTTCCCCATTTTGTCAACCAAGTAAGGTTTTACATATGGATGCTTGCTAAACTCTCTCTCTCTCTCTCTCTCTCTCTCTCTTCCCCGCGAATCTGATTTATACTTCTGCCGTGCCCTTATGTCTGCCGCGTGCTCTCCCTGTTCCAGGTAAACCAATTACCGCAAACTAATCAAGCAGCAGACAGAGCATGTCATAACCTGCAGATTAATAAAGCGGCTGCTGAGGGGCACAAGGAAGGTCATAAAAGAGATCACAAGAAGACGTGTGCTCTCAGATGCTGAGTAGAATCGCTTAGCAAACGCTCCTGTCCCACCCCCTCTTGGCTTCTCAATGCCATGTTGCCGAAGTATTACTTGAATCCAACATGTTCCATAGTACCTTGACCAACTCCAGAAGCGTATTGCAAATCGGAAGGTTAAGCGCCTCACCACGCTTTATCACTCTCTTTGTGTGATGCCCATATATTTATACCTTCACGCCTCATTCCAGGTATCAATATCAAGTCTATTCCTGGCTGTGGGGAGGTGGGATATTCATTTCGCTAAGTCCGTTCACAAGTCGGCAAGCCCGACCATGTGATTCCAGTACTTCAAGCAACCTGATTTATTAGTTACTACTTGGACCTGAGAGTACCTTTCCACCCGTAAGGTACGCATTTCAGATGCTGAGCGATTCATCTGTAAATACATTCCCTTTAAATTTAATCCCTAGATTTTCTCTCACATTTTCCCCTCAAATCTGTAACGGCCCTCAGCCATAGAGTCAATTTATGATCTTGACCTCTCTCAGGCCTCTCCTAAACCGTAGTTAATGTTTTAACCGATGTGCAACCCACTTAGAGGTCCAGATGCATAAAAGTGGCGACCTTGCATAGAAGTTCTTATGCAAAACCTTGCAATATTGATGTCAATAATTAGCAACCTCTAGTTGGTTTCACGAGAAAAAAACCGACCTGAATTCCAGCGCCATTAACCTCCACATCTTGTAACAGGCTACGATCACATCCCATTACAGGTGTCATTCAGTACCCCATCCCTCCCTACCGTGATCCCCCTAACTGACTGCCTACCAGCTATAAACTGGGATTTTAAAAACCAACAGAAAACCAGATACTTCAGGGTGACCACGGAAGCCAGGTTGTGGTCAGTAGTTCAACCGGCAGATGCTTTACTTTGTACCAACACAAATTGTAGAAATGGCCACCACACGAGGGATCTGAATGAATTCTATTCTAACATAATATCTGCTTTGCTAGGGCCAAGGTATATAGAATGGTCAGGTAGAGTCATTTGTGGGGGTTGCAGCTTATCCCCCCAAGAGCCGCGCCACCTGGAGGACAGGTCAGGGCGAGAAGTCACTCAGCGACCGTTTCATTCAAATGTAGATCACAGGTCACTTCAGTCATCTCTGCAGTAGTTTAATTTTACATTCTTCGAATACAACCACAATTTTGATTTTTTATATAATCTAAATTATTATCTAAATAATGCCAAACAACTGCGCCGTGTTTGGTTGTTATTCAAATAGTAGAAAAAAGAGGGTATCCTCTTTCTGATTCCCTCGGGATGCAACAGACGGGACAATAAAATCATTGACAATATGAAGTGTACTGCTGAAACAATGCGAGTTTGCAAAAGTAATAAGATCTATCAGTTCCAAAAGGGACTTATTGTGTCATGTAAATCCTTGCCAAGGTTGCATGATGTGTTGAAAAGTAAATATGATATATCATACATAATTACCTTCAGACTTAACCAAGATGAACTGGAAAACATGTTTGGCTGTCTTAGACAAATGGGTGCAACTTATGATCACCCTACGCCAGTTGAAGTCAAACACAGAATAAGATCATATTTCTTGGCAAAATAAACTCTATAACTGGAAAAAATTGTAACTCGATGAAGGAGTGCGATTCTTCAAATATGTCGGAAGGAATGTTCAGTCAAGAGAAAAGTTGTGAAAATAATGATTCAAATGAAACTGATCTTCAAAGAGAGCTTATGATTTCTGCAATGGTGTTTGCCTCTACTGAAGATGAGACGATGCCAGAAGATGATTGAGAAAACTTTGAAAATGAATTTCATGAAAGAACTTTAGAGGATGTTGCAGACGAAGAGGGCCTTCGATATGTTGGAGGTTATGTGGCATCTAAATTTCCAGATTATCAGTTCTTAGGATGTAAACTTAAAAAAGTGAAAGGTACCTGGATTTGTGCAGTAGAGCGACATGATGATAAATTAACGGAACCAAGTGCTGAGTTTTTGAAAAATTAAAGGTAATGGAAAAAATGTTTCAAATATACTATGGAGAAAATACACTGGAGTATTAAGGCCAAGAATTAGCTAGCTGGTTGGCCAAGGAGAGGGAAGAGGTGAGCATAGAGAAGGAGAAAGAAGAGAGAAATAGCCAAAAGAAAAGAAAAAGAGAAAGAGAGGGAATTCCAGAGGGAAAGGAAAGCAGAAGAAAGGGAAGAGAAAGAGAGAGAAAAGGTTGAGAAGGCTATAGAGAGGCCCCATGAACTGGCTATAGCTAACTCTCTCGTCGAGCCCCCTACATCCCGGTATTTACACTGTCAATCTAAGGCAGATGCTCTGAAGCCAACTCCTGATTAGGCTAAGCCCATTCACCAGCAATTCTGGCCTTATGAATTAGTACGCCATTAAGAGCTACTATGATGGTGTACACAAACTTCTAGCTATGCCCTTTTACAAGTCCCTAGACTTGTCATAATAAGTGCCACCTCTGGCACCATATCCACTTAAGAAGACTAGACACACTTACAGCAAGCAAGAACGCTATATATATTTAGCTTGGCTTACTACGACGATATTGGTAAAGCATGGCTCGTAAAGCACGACTATTTTTTATTTGATCATTTTCCCTAGTCTCTATTATTTATGTTTGTTTATGCTCCACCGAGAATCATCCATTTATTTTCTTAGTTCTGTCTTTTATTATGCAATGATGTTCGCTCTGGAGAACTTATTTTCATGTTATCATTCTCCACAGAGAAGTCTGCATACTGTTCTAATAAATGTTAATTATGCATACTAGGGTATTAACTCGTGAATGAGTAAACCCTAATGGCACAGGGTCAATTGTCTTCCGAAATCGCAGGGTACTTTACACCCCTGCGAAAGGCGCTGTACCTTCCCTTCCTGGCTGATTAGCCACATTAATTGCCTTAGGTTAAGAGGATAGTATTTAAGCACGATAGAATTAAGTATTTTACTAACTCTTCTAGAATAAGGTTAGTCAAGTTAATATCTAGTGAGATGGAATTACATACTCAGTTATTACGGTTAGTTAGTATTTCAGTTAGTTCAGATCATCATGATAAGTTTATTAGCTAATCTTTTGAGTGCAAATTCGCTTGGGCCAAGTAATATTTAGAATCATACAATCTAATATTAGAGTATTACCTTTTGAGTTATTATTGCTCATTTATAACTTAAGGGACTTTCCCAAGAGAAGATCAAGCAATTGTCTCT
The DNA here is from genome assembly GCF_015104395.2 of Macrobrachium nipponense. Taxonomy (NCBI): domain Eukaryota; kingdom Metazoa; phylum Arthropoda; class Malacostraca; order Decapoda; family Palaemonidae; genus Macrobrachium; species Macrobrachium nipponense. The sequence goes on along the minus strand of NC_087214.1, from coordinate 60,835,887 downwards.
TAGTAAGACCCTTTTGCGTTACGCCCAAAGGCAAATTATGTATAGCTAGCGGCTGCAAGTTAATAAAGTATAGGTGTATATGTCACTTGCGCACAGCAAAATTCATTTAGTTTCAAGTCTTATGTGACCAGATTTCCCAAAAGGAAGAGAAAGAGAATTACCTTAATGCCAAAATGGTTTTATTTCGCCATTCTAACCCGCATAGGGTTGAAATGACTTTTAAGTTGGGGAGGTATTATATATTTTTTCCCATTTTGTCAACCAAGTAAGGTTTTACATACGAACAGAGGCTATTTTAACGAGATTAAGGATTGGGCACACTCATTTAACCCATCAGTTTATTTTAGAAAGAAGCAGCCTACCAGAATGTGCTTACTGTGACGAGATACTAACAGTGGAGCACATTCTGATGGTTTGCCCCAGACATTTTAACCTAAGGGAAAGATATCCAGGGTAAATCCCTCTTGAATATTTAGAAGATGAAGCAGATATTTCTGCTTTCATCTCCTTTTTAAAGTTTATACAAATTGTTAATAACATTTAGTTTTTACTTTATATATCACATCTTACAGATTTTTAAAGACATTAAAATATTTTTCATATGTATTACGCCATTCATTAAATTTCATATCTTTATTTTATTTATTGGTCACATATTTTATTTGTTCTTCATTTCTTTAACTAATTTATTAATTATTTACCATTAATTAATTTATCTACCATTCATTATGGCGCTGAATGGCCTTCTTGGTTAAACTCTCTCTTCCCCATGAATCTGGTTCATACTTCTGCCTTGCCCCTCTGTCTGCCACGCGCTCTCTCTGTTCCAGGTACACCAATTACCGCAAATTAATCAAGCAGCAGACAGAGCACGCCATAGCCCGCAGATTAATCAAGCGGGCACAACGAAGGTCGTGAAAGAGGTCACGAGATGATGCGCGCTCTCAGACGTACCCTGGCCAGATGCTGAGTAAAGGCGTCTAGCAAACGGCTCCTGAGCCCCCAACCACGGCATCTCAATGCCACGCTGCCAAAGTGGATACATCTCATCATAAAAGATGAGGTGTATCAAGAATACACGAACGCGCTAGGCATTGCTGTATTTCATTTTTTTCCTGCTGGCACTTGATATACAATCATCTCGAGTTACTTGTGATCGTATAACATTATGGATGCCGGGCGAATCTTTACCATTTTGCCACCTTCAAGATCCTGCACCATTCACTGTTCGCCTTTACCATATTTGCTATATTCAAGATCCTGCACCCTTCACTGGAGTCCTTCGTAGCTGCTTTTTGCTCCTCTCTCGTCAGAGCCCACAAGCTAAAATTACAACTCAGTTTTCTACGTATGTATTTGAGTGAGCATGTTATGCCAAAATCGTTTTTATCCCAGAAACATCTCTGTCTATCTAGTAAATCATTCGAAGGATATGAACGTCTTAAACTAAAAAATACAAAGAAATAACAAAATTGGATGTGGAATAAGCTTTTAGAAGGCTGAGATCAAACAGATATAGTTTTAATCAAGCAATCCCCATGAAATGGAAGACTCAATCAGACGATAATTGTTATCATAAGTTACGAAGCCAGTGCCGACGTCTGAAGAATAAACTCAATCGTAAACTTAAACAGCTCATCAAGAACAGTGTTTGGACTAAAGATGCAAATCCTCGGTTTGTATATATTTTATGGGATGGTATCAACTTCAGTATTTGTGACGAGAAAGTGGAATGGGTAGGAATAGCTAAATCTTTATGTAATTTAGAAAAATTCGTATCCTTGTCTACTGAAGATTTCAACATTTGTAAGGGTATTGTTTATGGTGCATGTTCTTTTAAGTGTTATTCTGATGTTCCAGCAAGGTTTTTAAAGTCGTACAGCAAACTTAAATATGATAAAACGTTACACATTACAAAAGCAGATAAATCAAATGCTCTTGTGTTAATAAGTAAAGATGATTATGCAAATAGGATGTTAGTTTTGTTAAGTGACCAAGAAACTTATACAGTTCTGAGAATGTTAATAGTAGTTTTAATAGTAGTTTCAATAAAAAAAAAAAACTTAAAACATTGTTAAGGGGAGAAGATGATTTAATTTAAAAATTTTGTATTGTATGTGCATCCTTACCCAGTCTTTAAAGACTTAATAAAACTCACAAACAAAATAACCCTGTACTACCTATTATTAGTTCTGTTGGGTCATCTACATATAATTTGTCAAAATGGCTTGTCAGTAAATTGTCACCTCTTTTCGGAAAAAAAATTCAAGGTTTTCAGTAATAATAATGTGGATTTTGTAAACCGTCTCATAAGCTGTAACATTAATTACGAATTTAAAATGATTAGCTTTGATGCAGTTTCCCTTTTTACTAAAGTTCCTGTTGACGACCTGATAACATCTTTAGCCGATGAGTTGGGTAACTACGAATTTTCTTTACCAACTGTCACCATTTTAGAGTTACTAAAACTATGTATTGAGGAATGTAAATTTACTTTCAATGGTAAATTCTATGAGCAGAAGTTTTGTATGGCTATGGAGTAATCCTTTAACGCCCCTTTTAAGCAACATTTACATGGATTTTTTTTAAAAGAAACTTTTATAAAATATTTTACCGGTGAATGGTCTTTGGTTTAGGTATGTCGATGACATATTTTGTCTATGGCCATTGTATGAGGATGTGAACCGATTCTTAGTTACATTAAATGCACTAGTTCCCTCTGAAAGATTCACACTTGAGGAAGAAAAAGATTCCATTTCCCCTTTTGAAATGTAAATGTGCATAGACACGGTAACAAATTTGAATTTTTAGGTTTTAGGAAACCTACAAATTTATGTTCTTATATTCACTTTTACTCCAATCACCATTTGAAAGCTAAAATCTCTGTATATCCTTACAAGTTTTTAAGAGCATTAAGAATTTGTTGTCGCAAATTTTTAGAAGACGAGATTGTCAAGATTTATAATATTGCTTTCAAACTGAAGTACCCGACATTTTTAGTTGACGTTGCTTTAAGAAAAACTAAGAAAACATTTTATGCAGTTGACCATGTACAAGCTTTTGATAATTGTAATTTGCTTGTTTTGCCTTTTGACTACATACAATCAGGTTGTATATACGAAATTCCATGTAGAGATTGTGATAAAAGATGTAGTGGTCAAAGTGGCAAACTGTTGGCATCAAGATTAAATCAATATAAATATTGGGTATGTGCAGGAAATACATCGATTGCCCTCTTTCTACATATGAATGACTTTGATCATGCAATTAATTGGAAAAATTAAAAGGAAATTTTATATTATAGAGATATTATTAAAAGAAACATTATAAAATCTAACATAATAAAATATAAGCCAAGTAGTGTTTTTAATATTAGCAACGGACAGTATAAACTAGATAACTGGCTTACGAAATGCATTGTTGACAACTTCGTAACTATGTAGATATATATATTATATTATATATATATATCTATATATATATTATAAATATATATATATATATATATACTATATATATATATAATATATAATTATATATATTTTTATATATAATATATAGATATATATGTATATATATATATATATATATATATATATATATATAATGTAGGTATATATTTATATATATATATATATATATATATATATATATATATCTTATATATTCACATATATCTTACGAGGTCAAAATGACACTCGTTTAAACAAATAAAAAACTCCTAAACTGGTAAAGTGGCCAACTTTTCATGTTGAGTGCCATCCCTGAAGTTAGCTGAAAATCAAAGTATCAAACTCTAGGCTAATTCAAACTTCCGCTGTTACAAAAATATCCTTTTTATTTCCCAAAATTAGCTAACATGAAAATGGAATAAAATTGGTTAAGAATAACTAAAATAAGAACGTTAAACTATCATATTCTCCCAAAAATCATATTTAATTAAGTATTCCCTTTTATCTCTTTCTGTCCAAACATTCAGAGTTTATCAAAGTCAAAAACACGTCTCGAGAAAACCCATTTTTCTATATGGTGACTTCGAATCCAGCTGAAAATGAGAATATATTTATCAGAAAATTAAACATTAAAGTTCGTCAATAAAATTTCTGTCACATCGCACTTCCCTTTCTCTAGAACTGAAGTAATTTTCATTTCACTTTTACCTTTTCCGACGGACCTCCAACGCCTCTTCTGTGACGTGTTCCACACTCTATAAACCAGATTCAGGGAGGCCACCTTTGATTCTCATACAAGAGATTTTATGTCATTTTCTGTGATTCGTATTACGAACACACACCCACTAACTGATGTACATACTTGATAACTTTCCCGTGATTAACTCATTTCTTGGGAATGCGTCAATGAACTCAATTGTGCACACGGCATGTTTCCTATATGTTTTCCATCTCAGCATCTCCGAGGAATCCAGCATTTTGCATCTGTCTCTAACTGTCAAGAGCTAAGGTTATCAACCCCACTATTATATATAAATATCTCTACCAGTGTCTTTAATATATATATATATATATATATATATATATATATATATATATATATATATATATATATATATATAATTATATATATATATATATATATATACACACACACACACACACACACACACACACATATATATATATATATATATATATATATATATATATATATATATATATATATATATATAAATATATATGTATGTATATAAACACACACACACTCCTATGGTACACTGTGGGTGTGTGCATGCTTGCATATCTATACAAGAAATATATGCCTTTAAAAACTGTCTATAACTAGACCCTGATCAATTTGAGATCTCTCCTTACCCAAAAATATTGACCTCAGATTAAATATCCACCAGAGCAGTGGTCAAAAGTATTTCTCTTATTCTGCCAATCTACAGTCACTGCGTGCAATTTTATTTTCGCCTGTTCCCATAGCTAAATTCATGGTATACATTTCATGGACTGAACTTTAATATTCCAGCTACAGAGCAAAATAAGCCCTGAAATATTTTTCGTGTCGTAAATGAAGAATAATTTCTTTTACTTTACTTGTTTAGCCTGCGATTTCAAATATGTAAATGCTAGTTTCTTCTTTCAGTTTATGAATTTCGGACGTTTCAACATTTTTGACAATATTGAGATTGCAAAAAATATATTTTCTTGATCACTGGAGTTGTGCCCATAACTATGACTTGTTGTTTTTATCTGAGACTCATGTAAGTAGTAACAAGTCAAAGGTCGAGTTTTTAATCCCGAGGTTTGCTGGCCATGACTTTTTTTATCGTCGTAACATCCCCGGCACGCAAGGTATAGCTGCATACTCCATGTCTGGACGATCTATTTATCGTTCGAAAAATTTGGAGTATAGCTGCAATGAAGTTCTTTTTTTTCAGTAAGTCTACAATGCTGATGTATTTGCTGTTTACTGTAATCCAAATATCGAAGATAATATATATGACTGTCTTTTGGAGAGGATTAGTATGGCTGAGTCACATGATTCAAAGGCTCCATTGGTTATTTGTGGTGACAGTAATGTCCAAATTCATATTCGACAAATCAATATGGCCGGTCTGCTCTTGAGTTCTGTGCATCCTCCGATTTTTGTCCAGCTAATTGGTAAACCCACGCACATTTTTTGATAATAGATTAGACCTCATATTCACAGATGTTCCAGTTGGTGTGAAGTCCAAGATCTGTGAATATATAGGCACTTCTGATCATTGGTCCATTGAGATCAACATATCTGTCAATCAGTATATTCCTAATTCCACTATTAGAAAAATGGTCTGCTTGAATCTTGTCAGGCACTTAATATTTTCACATGCTATATTAGATCATGATCCCAAGAAGTTGAATAAAATGCTGATGGCTCTTTTAATTAGATATGCCCTAGAAAGGTCATCAAGTTAGGGCGAATGGCCAGCCATGGTTTGGTGATACCTGTAGATGAACCTACAATGACAAACAGACCAAATTCAACGCATGGAGACGAAATCATTCAAATGAAAATGACACCATTTTTGTTGAGTCTTGCCTTGCTGTGAATAGAACTTACCACACAGCCGAGAGAAATTACAATAATTCCTGGAAGGGGAAACTTGAAGGAATTACTCAGCCTCATCTGTGGTGAACCAAATTGGCATTATCTATCTTTGGGTCATGCTCGTCTTCCATTCCACCACTACCAACAGATAATGGTATAGGTTACTGGCCCTGGGGAAAAGGCTGAACTGCTTCATTAATATTTTGAAGCTAAGCAATCAGCTGAGGATGTCCCTCTCCCTGTTACTTGTCATCCTAAACCTCTTCATACAATATTTGCATTTCGTTCAAGGGATGTTAAGAAAATTCTGTTTAATCTTGATAGTTGGGGTGGAGACCATGATGGTTTCTTCCCTTTGTTTTTTAAAATAGTTTATAGCGTGTTGTCTCCCAAGTTTAGTAGATTCTGTAGGTTTTTATGTTCATGTAGTATCTTCGTGGATGAGCACCAGCTTAGTAATACATTGCCTCTTCCAAAGAGTGGCATATCTGCAGACAGCAGTAACTACAAGCCTATCTGTGATCTCCAGAGTTGCTTAAAAACTAATCTTTAAGCCACTATATAAATATGTTGAATCTAAAGGATTGTTAGCCGATGTTCAATATTCATATAGGAAGCAACTGCGATACTCTTTTAGATTTGACATGCCATTTGCAAGGGAACCTTGATAAGGGTTTTGAGTGCAGAGTGATTCAGATGAGATTTTAGTGCTGCATTTGATTTAGTAAATCTCACGACACTTATTTATAAACTTCAGAATCTCAAAATAGGTGGATAAGTTTTAGGACTACTTCAAGATTTCCTTGCAGTTAAGCAGCAGTGAACCAAGAGCTATTGCGTCTGGAGTTCCACAGGGCAGTATTCTTGGTCCACTGTTATTTCTAGTGTATACAAGTGATATGGTTATTGGCCTGGAAAACAAGATTGCTCAACATGCCGATAATGTAACACTTATGGACTTAGTAAAGTATCCACCTTTGAGAAATAAAGATGCCCTTAACCTCAACTGGGACATGGACCGGATCAGGGAATCGTGTAGTTGGAGGGGAATGAGGCTGAACTCTAGTAAAATGTAACAGTATTGATTAGCAGATCCCATACAGATTTCCCACCCCATCTTCCCCTTCATGGGGGATGGAACTTTGCTGAAGGAGTCTAAAGCTTTACCTTTTCTAGGTGTAACTTTTGAGTCACATCTAACTTTTGAGAAACATCTAAGGAAAGTTTCAGCAAATGTTGCATGAAAGTTAGGTATATTTTGTAAGGCCCCATATATTCATAAATGTGATAAAATCAATGCAACCTGTTCTAGGTCATTTGAACTCACTTTACTAAAATACTGGTCCTGGGTTTGAATATCTACTTTTGTCATGTGAGTTCTGTATGATAGTTGCCTTGGGTTTTTGCTTATGATACACTGATGGGTTACCTTGCTGTATGTCTAGAATTCCTAACCTCCTCACATTCACATCATTCATTTACTGTAAGCTTTAAGACTACCATTATTATTGTCACTATTATGTTGTGTATCATTATCATTACTGTTGTTGCTTTTCATTATTATTACTGTTGTTGCTATTATTATGAACATTCTATCCTCTCAGCGTGAAAGTGGATTGATTCGGGGAGAGATGGTAAAGGAATGTCAGATGTAAACTTGACACACACCTTTGCAAGTAGGTTTTAGCCTCTTTTTATAATTGAATAGGTAAAATGGTGGCCCCAGAACTCATGACAAAGGAGCTAATTCGTGGAAGTTTCTGCACAGACGCTCATTCACTATGCAGCAGGTGAGAGGTGAAGCTTCGAGTAAATATGGTTAAGAAAAGCTAATTTAATAGGAAAGGCGAGCATGTGAAGAGTCATAACTATGGCATTTCACTGTCGAAGTATGGCGACAAGAGGTGTGATATCCCTTCATTTTCAAGATTTATTTCAAAATGACCCATTAACCCAACGTCTTGGCCCAAGGATTTTCAAGGAACTTTCCCTAGCAGAGTATGTCATTTCTCTAAAGTCAACAATACAAGGACCGACCTTCACCAGAATTTGAAACCTCACTGGTTGGACAAAGAGCAGGGCATCGAAGGCTTTACTTATGGTAGATGATCCCGGAGAAAATTTATGGAATTCTCTTACTTCTCTCATGAAACTGGTGAATATAATAACCAACTCAGATTCCTCCACAGAATAATCTTTATAAAAGCTGATCATGGGCAGGTTCCAACTTACAATGTGCCGAGGGATATTATACTTATTCATTGTGATGGACAATAGAACCTTACAACAAAAAGTAACAAGATAAATGCTTGCACTCTTGCTATACTTTTTGTATCCAAAAAGAACAATAAAACAATTTCTCAATAATGAAAGGATTTATAAATATATGTGAGTGACATATATGAGATGTATAGATGGGGCGAGGAACATGAAATAAACTACAAATGAGAGTAGTGGAGAAGGATTAGACACTTTCGTTCAAACAAGAAGTTACTATGCATTTCAGGGACCGCAAATCATCGTTTCTCTCAAATATCTTTCAAACTAATTATTTGATTGAAATGGTACTTTAACACTGTACAAGACACCTCCCCCTAATTTTTGGTAAAGTAGTGATTTCTCAAATGGTGTTAGTTAAGGCATTTACTCTTGACTTACATGGTGTTATCAAGCATCATCAACCTATGCTTTCGAACGTCCTTTATCACCATCCCATTCCTCCCTACCTCAGCCTACTTTCCTGGCCTTCCCATCTCGGCCCCCACTTTCCTGCCTATTATATATTATATATATTAAGAAATATTGAATGTTATAAATATGTTGGTTTTTGTAGATTATGTGTTCATTTAATTATTGTTATTGTATTTTCTCAAATTACATAAATGGGAGTAGGCTAAAGAACGTAAAGTGATACACTATATTCATATACATAAATATTTTTAAATAGGTTTCAAAAAGGATTTTACATTTATTTCTTACAATTGGGAAAGTCGTTTGAAAAGACTGCCTAAGTGTTACCTATTATCCTATTTTCAGGCATTTAACATACAGAGTTCTTGTTATAAAGAAATTATCCAGTTTTCGCCTCATTCATAACCAGTTAATAAATTAATTTTTTTATGTCTTTCATAGGTTTGGATTTCTATTTTGCATCAATTACAAACTGTCACAATTGAGGAGTCACTCGTTTTTTATTCCTTGCCAGCAACAGACCAAAAATGCTGGTGATATATGTTTATCAAAGGAACTATATATCATCACTAATATAATCTGAATATACTTGTTGCTAATGAATTAGAATGATTTTGAATAAGTATATAAAAATGAAAATTAACATGTCGTTCCATCTATACACTTTCCCATGTGATATTTTGTTTAATTTGAAGACTGTGTATATATATATATATATAGTATATATATATACATATATATATATATATATATATATATATATATATATATATATATATATATATACTCAGCATAACGTGATTAGAAAATTTTGAAGTAAGAAAAGTCCACACTTATGTAAGCTTGGAATTAAAAAATTTATAAGGCGGGAGCTTTCGTCTACTTGAACAAAAGACCTCATCAGTCATACTGATTTTTCCAATTTTAAAATTACATAAAGTCACGAAGGACAGAACAATAGACGCTAGAACAGTCTCCAGGGGCGATAACAACAAAAACAATCATAATCATGTTAATCTGTTGTCTGGCCAAAAGACGAGCCGGTCGCCGTGGTTGAACTGTTCCATCTGCCTGTTCGGCAGTTCCCTCGTCCATACCATCCGCATCGTCACCTGTACTGGGGACGCTACCTTCCAATGCCTGGGCGGGAGAAAGGAGATAACCAGGGCAGCAGGAGTGGTGCAAACAACGTCTGTTTTAATATTTGTAAGATTAAGAATAAAATAATTTAAAAATGCATCCTCTTGGTTAAATGATTTTTAAACTCAATCACGATATAATATTAAGAGATTTCTCAACTACTCTTCGTCTACCTACGCTATTATCTTCTTTGAGGATTACTTTCGCTCCTTCCCAGTCAATGACATGCCCTAACTCTAACGTGTGTCTGGAAATTGAACTAGATTTCGATCCCCATCCTACATGATCGTTTATGTTCTTCTAATCTTATACCCAATCCCCTGCCTCATTCCCCATAATAACAATTATTACATTCTTTACACGGTACCACGTAAATCAACGTCATCTTTCCTTTCTTTTCATGATTCCTAATCAACTTTGTTTTTAGAGCTGTTATACCTAAGAGATAAATGCAACCTGTTTCCCTGTTCTGTTTTAATAAATGTTGCACCCTTCCAAACTATGATGATAAGGGAGCGGAAGACACTGATTACTTTAGAATTCATGTTTCCCGATCGGTGGATTATAAAAGTTTTTCCTAGCCTTGGTAAACACTTGGTCAGTAAAATATTTTGGGTATCCAAGACAGGTAAAAACCTCTCTTGTATGTTCCATTTCCTTGTCTATGTAACGGGGATCACAAATCCGAAGCCCTCTCGTCACCATGTTGACGATTACATTAGATATATAATAGTGAATATATTAAGATATTATATTATATATATATTATTATTAATAATATATATAATGTATTATAATATATATATATGTATAAATTGTAATGAAAAATCCACACTTATGTGAGTGTTGGCATTAAGCCATTTTATATATATATATATATATATATATATATAGATAATATTATATATATATATATATATATTTATATTATATATATGATATATAATATATATATATATAGTATATAATAGGATTGTTAACTTACAGTAGTACCTCGAGATATGAAAGGCTCAACTTACGAAAAATCCAAGTTACGAAAGCCAATACGAAAAATTTTACTGCTCTACATACGAAAAGTTTTCAAGATACGAAAGGTTTCTGAAAGTCCGAGATTTGCCCCATAACAATTTTGAAACTCGCGCCGCACGCCGCCATCTTAGTTATAGTAGACTCGCCACCATCCTCCTGCTCTCCCATTGGTTCCTGATGCTAGCCAAGCCATGAGATCCTTCTCTCTGATTGGACAGCATCCCTCCCATCATGCATCTTCTATACGTACGTTTAGTAACGTAAATTCGTTAGTGATTTCGTTGCAGTACATATTATCGTGTTGTGCGAAGACTGTATATTGTGTAACTTTACGTAAATTAATGTAGTCATGGGTCCCAAGAAAGTTAAAATTCACGGAAAGAAGCGCATGCTCTCTTTGGAGGCAAAGATGGAGATCATAAAGAAGTACGAAGCTGGTATGCGATTGAGTGTGATCTCAAAGGAATATGGCTGTAATCCGTCGACAATAGGCACCATCCTTAAACAGAAGGATGCCATCAAAGCAACTACACTGTTGAAGGGCATCACTATTTTGTCCAGCAAGAGGAGCCATGTGCACGACGAGATGGAACGGCTGCTCCTCATCTGGATAAAAGACAAAGAAATCGCTGGCGATACAGTAACGGAGACGGCAATCGCTCACAAGGCCAGTGCTATTTTCGGCGATTTGATTGTGCAGGCGGAAGACAAGGGAGGGGAAGGGACTTCAACGCCAACCCCAGAGTTCAAGGCTTCGCATGGCTGGTTCGAGAAATTTCGTAAACGGACTGGCATCCATTCGGTGGTGCGTCATGGGGAGGCTGCCAGCTCGGACACAAAAGCAGCCGAAGCCTTTAAAAAGACGTTCGATGTGATGATGACCAAGGAAGGCTACAGTTCTCAGCAAATCTTCAACTGTGATGAGACTGGCCTTTTTTGGAAAAAAATGCCTCGTCGGACATACATCACGGAGGAAGAGAAGAAACTACCCGGGCATAAGCCTGTGAAAGACAGGCTTACGCTCGCACTTTGTTCCAACGCCAGTGGGGATTGCAAGGTGAAGCCCCTACTGGTGTATCACTCCGAGACTCCTCGAGCCTTCAAGGCCCACAAAGTGTTGAAGGAGAAGCCTCCAGTGATGTGGAGGGCTAATGCAAAAGCCTGGGTAACGAGGCTTTTGTTCACCGAGTGGGTAAATCTGTGTTTCGGCCCGACTGTGAAGAGTTTTTTGCAAGAGAAGCGCCTCCCCCTGAAATGTCTGCTGGTGTTGGACAATGCCCCTCCCCACCCTCCTGGCCTCGAGGAAGATATCCTAGCGGAGTATTCCTTCGTTAAGATTCTTTTTCTTCCGCCCAACACCACCCCTCTCCTCCAGCCCATGGACCAGCAAGTGATAGCGAACTTTAAGAAGCTGTACACGAAACATCTTTTCAAGAGATGTTTCGACATCACCGATACCACAAACCTCACCTTGCGTCAATTTTGGAAGGAGCATTTCGACATCGTCATTTGCATCCGACTCATTGACCTAGCTTGGCAGGAGGTTTCAAGGCGAACCTTGAATTCCTCATGGAGGAAACTCTGACCTGATGCCGTATCCGCCAGAGACTTCGAGGGATTCGACGTGGGCGAAGCTAGTGCTGCAGAGTCAGAAACAGTTTACGATCCCGATACTGTTTTGGAACCAGATCTTGACGAGATCGTTGCACTCGGCAAGTCCATGGGGCTGGTCGTCGACGAGGACGACATCAACGACCTTCTCGAGGAGCACCAAGAGGAGCTTACGACGGATGACCTGAAGGAGTTGGAGGCCATGCAACATAACGTTGTTCAAGAGGAGTTCTCTAGCAGCGGCGAGGAAGATGAGGAGGAGACTAAGACAACGGCAGAAATTAAGGATATTCTAGGCGCTTTTCATAAAGTGCAATCGTTTATCGAAAAAAGACACCCCGAAAAGGCTCACACAGGTCGTATGCTTGCGCAGTTCAATGACGTTTGCCTGAGTCGTTTCAGGAACATTGTGAAAAGTAGGCAGAAGCAATCTTCCTTGGATCGTTATTTTTTAAAGAGGCCTTCAGCATTAGCAGGAGTAAGCAAAAAGGAAGAACCAAGTGATAAAAAACAGAAAGTTGAAAGCAAAAAGGAAGAACCAAGTGATGAAAAACAGAGCGTTGAAAGCGGTGATGAAGTTGAAATTCTGTAAAAAAAAAAAAAAAAAAAAAAAACCTACGTAAAAGTAAAAAAAAAAAAGTTAAAAATTAAAAAAAAAAATTTTTTTACGTAATTTCTAGATTTTTGTAAGTTAAGTGTTACAGTTTTGTTAAGGTGTTTCGTAAATTTTAGTTTTATAGTTTTCCTTAAATTTTTTATGTGCTTTCGTAAAGTTAAGTGTACGTACGTACTACGTTATCTGCCGTTTGTCCTCCTCCTCCTCTGCCGCCACTATCGGAGATAGCCTCACTCGAAAGGTAAGCTTCCACATTTTACGTTACAGTAATAATATTTCTTGTACACTAATATACACTTTATTTACAGGTTTTGGATTTTTATTCTTAATTTAGGTATTGAATGGTCCAAATTGTTGTAGTATTTCATTGTTTATAGGTCAATTTAGCTTTATTGTGAAATTTAATGGGGTGTTTTTGGAGGGCTTGGAACGGATTAGCCATTTTACATGTAAAATGTGTTCCAAGATACGAAAAACTCATTATCCGAAGGCCGCCTCGGAACGGATTAATTTCGTATCTCGAGGTACCACTGTATAATTGATAGACAGATGTGGTGAACAATGACATTCTTTGAAATAATAGACATCGGCATGAGCTCTCGCAGAAACAAAAGTCAATGTTCTTTGTTAAAAAGAATCTGCTGTCTCAGAGGCCACATTTACAAAACCTGAGTTTGCATGAAAAATTCCTCGAACGTTGTGTTCGTGTGTGCGTTTGTCTCTGTGGGCGGAACCAGTGAGAGATAAGTGATATTTAAAATAGATTACTTCCCTAATAAGGAGAATATAAATTGTAGAAAACTCTATTATGTGTAGACCAGGAATTATGAAATAAATTATGTGTTATTACACAATCGGTTTTGCACAACGAACTCTTTACACTTCCAGATAGTTTATTTGGAACATGTCATTTCTAAGGAAGGTGTTAGGGTTAATGATGAGAAAGTTAAAGCTATTGTTGATTTTCCTGCCCCTAAGTCTAAGAAGCAAGTCCGTTCCTTCACTGGGATGGCTGGCTTCTTTGAAAGTTTTCTGAAGGGCTATTCTATTTTGCCAGCTCCCTTAACAGACGTTTTAGGTGACGATGTACAGTTTGCATGGGGCGAAGCTCAGCAGTTAGCTTTTCAGAATATTAAAGGTGCTTTAGTAAATTCTCCTTAAAGGTGCTTTAGTAAATTCCCCTGTGTTGAAGTTCCCAGATTTTAGTCAGCCGTTTACCCTAGTGAATGATGCCAGTCAAGACAGCATAGGTGCCTGCCTTATGCAGAAATTTGAGGGTAAATTTTACCCTATCACTTTTTACAGCCTCAAATTTAAGACGCGAGGTAGAAATGAAAGATTGATGTCCACAATTGACAAAGAAGTTTTTGCTGTGGTTTCTAGCTTAGTTCATTTCAAGAAAAAATAGAAGCTCTTCTGAATCATAAGCCGTTGTTGGATCTTTTTAATAAGCCAGATCTTTCTCCTAAGAGGGCTAGATAGTTTTTAACAATTCGAGATTTTGATGCTAATTTTAGATGTATTGATGGAAGAGCTAATGTAGTTGCTGATGGCCTCAGTCAGAGTTTTTATGAGGATGGTTCTCAGATTTGTTGTATAACTGGTGATTCCATAAAATGGAATATTAGTCTAAAAGAGCACAAACAAGATGAAGATGAGATTTTAGCTGATGCCAAGGCTTTCCTTAGAGGGGAATTGGTTAGGAATGGATATAAGTTACCTTTTGCTGGGTTAAAGTTAGACGGTAATCTTTTAGTCAGCAAGGTCAAATATAAGCTGTGAGGCAGTGATGATTGTTGTTTCAAAGAGTTTGATTCTTGCAGCACTCAAGATTGAACATTGTGAATTTTGTAGTCCACATTTGGGGATCGAGAAGACATATCATGAGATGCGCACGAAATATTCCTGGAAAAACATGGCTTCCTCTGTTGAAGATTTTGTTAGATCTTGTGCTGTGTGCAATGCTCGTAAGCCAGCAAAGATTACCTCTTGTAGGTTAGGTGCATTTCCTGTGCCGTCAAGACCGTTCCAAAGAGTCCATATGGATATTCTCGGGAATTTTTGTGAGTCCAGACATGGACTCATACTGGTTATAGTTGATGAGCTGACTATGTTTGTTGAGATTTTTCCGTTGAAACCCAAGTACGCGGAAGAAGTTGCAATCAATTTCTTTCATGGATTTGTCTGTCGCTACGATGTACCAGAAATAATTATAACTGATAATGGGCGGGAATTTGTGAATACGACTGTAGAATGCCTTACAGAAATTATGGGGATAAAAATTAGTGACCATTATCCCGTATAGACCACAAGCTAACAGGCTGCGTGAAAGAGCCAACAGGAAAATTTTAAAAGCGGTACGGGTTATTGTAGGGGTTGATGACGTAAATTGGGATCGGTATATAGCGCAAGTCCGGCATAGCATTAATGTTATGGTTAGTGATACAATAGGTACTATGTCTCCGACAGGAGCATTGTTTGGTTATCCAGCATGAGGCGCGTTTGATTTATTGTCCATTCCCGCTAATTGTGATGATACCTTTAGGTCTCTGGTCTCTACGCTAAAGATAGGTATATGCGCCTTAGCAGAAATATTGAGTCCAAAACGCAAGAGATGGTTGACAGAGGTAACTCAAAATCAGCTAATGTTAATATTGCTGTTGGTGAAAAAGTTTTTTGTGAAAGTCAGCGTCTATAATCAGCTTAACTATATATTAGGTCCTAAGTGTGAGGGTCCGTTTCGAGTTGTTGAAATTAAGACAGGAAATAGATTTGTTATCTTAGATGAGAAAACAGGTTCATTGAGGCTGGTGCACATATCTAAGATTAAGAGGAAAAGTTAATTATGTTCAGATGTAAGTATTTTGTATTTTTTTCTCTTTGCGTAGAATTTAGTTTTGGGTTATGGGTTATTGTTTTTTCCTCTTTCTCTCTCTTTGTACGCATCGGCGATGACTTAGAGAGCTTTTGTCAGATTCCTTTGTTTATTGTTTACCTTTCGATCTTTTTTTTAATTTTGTTTTTCTTTTTCTTATGGGTTGATCTATGACATGTGGGAATTTATGCATATTTACCATGAAGTTATATGGGGAGTTTTAACGATTTGAGGTACTTGGTTTTTTATTCCACATGTGGATATTGATGAAATGGAGGGGAATATTTATATTTTTTGAGAGGTATTGATAATATGGTGGTAGTGTGGGGAGTGTTTATACTATTATTATTGGTTTTTGTGATGAGTCACAATTTTGAGGTGAATTATGTTTATAATGCTGTTTTAGTTTATGTTATTTTCGAACCAGATACATTTATTGTTCAGATCTCGAGACAGGCATTTTCATTTTCTTTTATCTTTTTTTATCTTTTTGTGGTAGTTTGGATAAGGTTGGTCCTTTTCTTTGGTTTTAACACGTGAGGTCATTTTCTTGGTTATTGGAGACGTTTGTCGGTTTGTGGTTTCATTTTAGCAGTTTGGTATTTTTCAGGGCGTGGTCTATTTTTGCTATGATGTTCAGTACTGTGGTGGTGACTTATTATTCGGTGAGTTTGTATTTCGCAGTTATTATTTTGTTTTTATTACTTTTGGAACTTTTGAATTTTTGGGTGAATCCAGTCGTTAGTTTCTTTTTATGACGCCGCGAGTTCGTTCAGAAGTTGTTTGGTTTATCCAGTTTTGGACACGTTGGTTTTATTTTCATTATCTTAATTGAGTAATTTCTCAGCTGGTGGTCTTTTCATTTTTGGGAGATGTTTCTATGCTGTTTCGTGACAGTTATCTTTGCAGTTGCAGATTATTTGCAGTGACAGACTGTTAGGTCTGAAGCTGATTCTTTTTTTGTTGACTGAAGACATAAATGACTTATGGTATACACCAGCTCTTCAAGGGCGTCTTGACGGAGTATCCTCTATGAGCCATGATTGATGCAGTCGTAATATGGGAGCAGTCCACCGATTTTATGATGATGTCCAGTCCTTCACACCTTCAGTTTTCGAGAGGAACCTTGTCATATGGTGATTAGCAACTCGTCTACAGATGG
>NC_087214.1:60781212-60813712 GCF_015104395.2 Macrobrachium nipponense | reverse complement strand
GAATATTCTTCAGAGAGACAGGAATAAAATTCCAAAAACGTGGTTTTCAGTGCATCATTGGCTTACAAATCAATTATTTCCATGTGATAAATTCCTTGAATTTCTTCTGGTGATACACTGAATGAGTTTTGAAACATTTGAATTTCCTGCTTATGATCATGGAAGTCCTTGAATCTATTTGCGAATTCTTCTTTTAGAAGTTTTATTGCCTTTGTGCATGTTTCTTCTCTCATCCTGCAACTCTTTACAACAGGTAAAATGTATAAAGTTTTCATTACTGAACTGTTTATACAGCTCTGAGGGCAACACTGAGCTTCATTATGGGCCGCAGGTTGGGGATCCCTGACATAGCGGTTTAGACGCTCCAATAAAACCTCCTTGTTAAGGGAATGAAAGTGTAAATCTATATTATCAGTATATGATCCTTTTTCATTAAGTATTATTATTAAATTAAATTTTGTTATTTAGTTTGTTAAACCTAGTTTTGTAAGTTTTGCTTGTCGTCTGACCTCTCGAGTATAAATTGTTTGCTTGTTATTAACGTTGGTGTTTGTTTTTTATTAAGGAGATTGTGCGTGTGGTCCCTCCCTGGCGGATATGGAGGGGACATCTTAGCTTCAGTGAGGAGAACCGGCAGTCGTTCTCTGAACTTGTCACATGCAGAATATTTGTGCCTTGCTTCATGGACAAAGAATACCGCCGTCTCTAACTTCTTGGTGGTTGCAGCCTCTGCTGGTGAATTTCTTTTATCTTCAGAACCTGAGGATTTATCTTCAAATTGGAAGATCTCTCCAGTTACCTATCTGGATGTCATTTGGTATCCACCGTACCACCTCTGGTTCAGTTATGAAGCCAGGGGGATCTCGCTATACCATGGTAAGGTTTTGATGCCTTTATGAATTTGATTGATCACGGCTGTGATTCTGTTGTGGCTACTCAACTAGGCCCGAGTTGGTTAACCACCTGTGGTACTGCTCCTCCAGACATGGAGGATTTCTATATTATTCGAGGAGAATAATAAGGATTATTGATAAAGAAGCTCATAGTAACAAGTTTATTTATAGAAAATTAGTGTGTATTTCGTCAGGATATTATGTTTTTACGATTTCCTCCTCCTTTCTGGGCCCCCTTATTTTGGTTTACTATCTTAATTTTGTATACGTGGTTTGAATTGTTATTATTATTAATACTCAAGAGGTTCAGGTGTAACTTCTATCTGTTTATTCATGCATTAAATTTATGGTTTTTCATTGTGTTTGTTTACTCCTCCTTTGAATTTATCCTTGCACTTTGAAAATTGAGTCTATGGTATGATTCCACCCTATTGTGGACTTCATATCTGTGTTTTATGGATACTTAAGAGGAAATTGAATAGTGTATTTGGTGACGGTAAACGGGCCGTTACTAATATATATATATATATATATATATATATATATATATATATATATATATATATATATATATATCCCTTTCTGAGTGGGGATACCTTAACGCAGTGAAAGGGTATGTGTATCTCCATGATCAGCAAAGCTGCACTAGTCAGGGCCACCCATAATAGATTGGTTTGCTGTGAGTGATCAGACCAAATTCTCCCACCATCACCAATCCTGTAGTGGCCAGCGTGGTGATGAAATATGGCAAAACCCCAAACATGAATACAACAACCCCGTCCCGGCTCCCAGTCCCCAGCAGCAGTGGAACAACTGCCCAAGGTGGCGGGCAGAAACGTCCCACTGCAGGGTGTGCTAAAAATCTCTGGACTAGAACAGGCCACCTTTGGAAACTGAACCAATGTCAGGACTCCGGTGGCCGCGAGTACGATTCTCGGGCATTCCATTGAGGAGTCAGAGATGTGTATTTCTGGTGATAGGGTTCACTCTCGACGTGGTTCGGAAGTCACGTAAAGCAGTTGGTCCCGTTGTTGAATAACCACTGGTTTCATGCAACGTAAAAACGCCAAACAAACAAACAATGTCAGGACTCTGTCTAGGGAAGAATATCTGGCTGTGTTACTAGAAGAGCAGAAAGAAATTAATTGGGCTATAATAGGACTGAGTGAAATAAGAACTGGGGAATCTTATATAGAGTTAATGGAGGGTCATATATTTTGCTTTAGAAGACATGAAAGTAACAAAGAAAATAAAGTGGGTTTTCTTATCAATAAAAATCTTCCAGGTAACGTAGAAGAAACTTATAGAATTAGTTACAGGATTGCAGGATTGATTATCAAACTAAATAAAAAGTATAAACTGAAGGTCATTCAAACGTATGCACCAACAACATCCCATACAAAGGAAGAAAAGAAATATTTTATGAAGATCTGGAGATATCTCTGAAAAAAACATAAGATGCAATTTACATTTGTTTTGGGCGATTTCAATGGAAAATAGGTCAAAAGAAGAGAGGAAAATCAGCTGTAGGTAAATTCAGAGTAGAATTTGCTGAAAGAAACAATTTAAAAATCATGAACACCCTTTTTTTTATAAAAAGGAACATAGAAAATAGACATGGAGAAACGCAAACGAAATAGAGATCATTCTCAGTGAAAAAGTTAATTTGATTAAAGATGTAACAGTGTTAAACAAGTTAAAGTCAAGCGATCATAGAACGGTAAGAAGTAAAATTTGTCTATATCTAAGGAAAGAAAAAGAATATCTAATTCCAAGAAAGAAAATAAACACTCCTGTAATAAGAGAAAAATCTGATGAGTTTAGATTAGAAATACAAATCAGCACAGGATATAGGTAGAAAAGTTCCTAAACAAAATCAAGGAAAACTATCAGAAACGATTGGAAATGAGGGTACAATTCGAGAGCGATGAAATAGAACCAGCAGAACTATCCAAAACAATCAAACTAAAACCCAAGACATTCGTAAACAGAATCAGACCAAAATTGAGGAGACGCTGAAGAAGGGTAGAAGCATCAAGTTGATGAAAAGAAGACTTGGAACACGGTGCCAAAAGATATTTGCTTTAGAAGCTGAAAATGGAAATATTATCAACAAAACAGACAGAGTTATAAAAATTACTGAGGATTTTTATACAATGCAGGGGCGTCATTTCAGATTTTTGTTGGGGGCGGGCAAAGACGGTTTGAAGAACGAAGCGAGCCTAATCAGCTGTTTTTTTTTTTTTTTTTTTTTTTAGTTATTTTATGTGTTTTTTGAAGCCACATGAGCAAGGTATTAAAGCAAAAATTATATACTCCCTCTACTGTTTGTTTATCTCATCATCACTGGTAGCTAGTAGACAGACAAGGATCAAGAAACGTAATATTTCCGAGAAATTTCATATATTTATGATTCCACATTTATAAAGAAAACATGCTGTTACTTCTTGGGGGTTGGGGAGTAAGTTGAATCTTGGGGGGGGGGGGGTTAGTTGCAACCCCCCCAGCCCCCCAATGACGCCCCTGATACAATGCTATACAATAGTGATATAGGAAATAACTTTGTCAATAGAAATAATGAAACACCTGAGCCGGTACCAAAAGTAACTGTGGGAGAAGTAAAGAAAGCATTAAAAGGTATGAAAAGAAACAAAGCAGCAGGAAAAGATGGTCTAACAATTGATTTGATAATAGATGGAGGAGATTTCATAAAAGTAAAACTCGCTGAACTTTACACAAAATGTTTGAAAGAATGCTCTATAACTACAGCCTGGAAAAACTTTATCATTATAAGAATTCACAAAAAGGTAGACACAAAAGACCTGAAAAATTACCGCGAAGTAATATATAAAATATTTACAAAGAGAGCAAGAAGGTTTTAGAAACGGGTATTCAACAACTGACCATATCCATGTAATTAACCAGTTAAAGGAAAAATTAACAGAGTATGACAAACCACTATGTATGGCATTTGTAGACTATGAGAAAGATTTAGATTCTGTCAAAACTTCAGCAGTAATGAAAGCCCTTCAAAAGCAATGCATAAATGAATCTTATCTTAGAACACTTGAAGATATCTATACGGGTAGTACAGCAATTCTAAAACTACATAAAGACAGTGAGAAATTTCCGATTGAGAGAGGAGTTAGACATGTAGACCCCATCTCTCCTAAATTATTCACAGCGTGCCTAGAAGAAGTTTTTAAGAATTTAGATTGGGGAAATGTAGAAATTAACATTAATGGGGAATACCTTAACAACTTAAGATTTGTAAATGACATAATTCTACTCAGTGAATCTGGTGAGGAATTACAAAAGATGGTAGAAGATTTGAAAAGAGAAAGCAGAAATGTAGGACTGAAAATGAATGAGTAAAATTAAGGTAATGTTCAAAGAAAATCCAGAGAGACAACATATAAGGGTTATGGACGAACCTCTAGAGATTGTTAATGAATATACAGATTTAGGACAGACACTGTTTCCCTAGGACAAGAGACCGAAATTAAAAGAAGGATAAGTATAGGATGAAGAGCATTTGGTAAACAAAATGAGATTATGAAAAGTAAAATGCCACTTTCTCTAAAAAGAAAAGTAGTCAATCAGATGGTCCTACCAGTATTAACTTATGCATCAGAAACTTGGAGCCTTAGAACATAAGCTAGTTACAACTCAAAGAGCTATGGAAAGAATAATGATGGGAATAATACTAAGAGACAGAAAAAGAGCAACATGGATACGAGAGCAAACTAAAGTAGAGGATATTCTAACAACAAGTAAGAAAAAGAAATGGACACGGGCAGGACATGTGATGAAAATGTCAGATAATAGATGGACGAAAAGAATAACAGAATGGGTTCCTAGATACTGCAAACGAAGCAGGGGAGGGATTGACAAGTTAAGAAAATTTGTGGGTATAGATTGACATAGAAAGACCATAAACAGACGAGAGTGGAAGAACATGTCTGAGGCCTTTGTCCTGCAGTGGACTAGCTGATATTGATGATGATGATGATGATGATGAGATGATGTATGATATGATGATATATATATATATATATATATATATATATATATATATATATATATATATATATATATATATATACATATATATATATATATATATATATATATATATTTATATATATATATGTATATATATATCATATATATATATATATATATATCTATATATTATTCGAGCTACAAATGTCATTTAAAATCTAATAAGCTCTACCTCGGAAAATATATTTTCATATAATAAACCGAAGGGGAATTTTTTAGCTGATAATAATTTCGTCCTCTCGTGGGTTCGAACGGCTGCCCAGCGGACAGAGAATAAATTAGGACCGGGGTTCGAACCCACGAGAGGACGAAATTACTATCAACTAAAAAATTCCCTTCGGTTTACTTATGTAAAATTATTTTAATTCCGAGGTAGAGCGAATTAGATATTAAAGGACATTTGTAGCTCGAATAATTTATATGAATCACGGTGATGTGATAATTATTCAAAAAAAAAAAATAAATAAATAAATATATATATATAGATATATAATATATATATATATATATATATATATATATATATACATATATATATATATATTATATATATATGAAATTGTAATAGTCACAATGCCATGTAACTTCTCAAATTCTCTGCTCTATTTTGGATACGCTTGTCACTACTAAGCTTTGATGTCCGGAAACGGGCTCTCGATACCATAATCACGACGAGGTAACATTGCCGACCTCTTTATGGCATCGCGAGTTTCGTTTCTCGCTACTGGACATCATGAGTTCTTCAAAAAAGAAAAAAAAAAAAAGATTTCTTTGAAGTTGGAGCACAAGGCTTTGTAGTGACAAGGTGTATCCAAAAGAGAGCAAAGAATTTGAGCAGTTAAGAGGGCATTGTGGAATTACTATTTCAAAAGTCTCTGGTAAAAATGACCAGTAAATTCTACCACACACACACACACACCACAGATATATATATATATATATATATATATATATATATATATTATAGATATATATATATATGGACTGGTAAAAGTGTTCTGTAACAACAGAATTCCATCTAATAAAAGGAGCCCATAAAAACACCAAAATGTAGAGAGAAAAGTACTATATTTCAGAGACTGCTGTCTCTCTCTTCAGGTATATATACCTGAAGAGAGAGACAGCAGTCTCTGAAATATAGTACTTTTCTCTCTACATTTTGGTGTTTTTATGGGCTCCTTTTATTAGATATATATATATATATACTATATAATATATATATATATATATATATATTTGGGATCATATATAGTATTATATTTTGGGCATCTAGTATTCACTCCGATCTCCAAGCAATTGAAAAAAATTATAGCCTGAGTTTTATAGTTCTATCTCCATGTCGCTAAACGTAACGACCTATAGTCGTCTTTCTCTCTCTCTCTCTCTCTCTCTCTCTCTCTCTCTCTCACTCGCTCTCTCTCTCTCTCTCTCTCTCTTCGGAAAGAGGACCATCTATCGAAAGATCGATTGCAAGTCAGAGAGAGTCGGCTTTCCCGCAATAAATCACATTTTTCGCTTTCCACACAATGTCTGGTATTTTTTTTTCCGATAACTGATGCCAAGTCGTGTATTTTCAGTGCATGCAAGACGAAGACATCAGTTTCTTTTGCCGTGAATACTTTCCAGGGATTTTAAAGCTTCTTTGAGCTGAGGATTTTTAGATACACGTTAGGCTGTGAGCGATATTTTTTCCCTTTATTCATGGACCAGAGACAATTGTATGTATTTATGTATGTATGTTCGTACTGAGGAAGACCTAGATTCCTTTGGCGTTTGTTGCCAGGTTCTAGTTTATCAACTTCTTGAGCTAGATTTGCGGAGGAAAGCTTAAAACGCTTTTAGAATCACTTTAGAATTTCTAGTTATGGGTATTCAACCGGATATCTTACAGCTTCTTTCTTTTCACTTTACTTTTCATTGGTTTTCTTGTTTACTAATTATATTCATTGATCACTAAATTTCGTATTGCCACATCCATCCGTCAGATCTCCTTTGGAAAAGAGTTCTGCTAGTAATAACATACCTGGCCTTTAATTTCGTTACTCCATGGGATTTTTAGAAGAAAAACAGTCCCTCAAAATATAAATAGTTTTTCGACATAACAATACTCTTATTTACTGTAACATTTTATTTGAACACTGCCCCAGTTTTATCCTGTGTTCTCTCTCTCTCGTTGCATTTTTCTTTATTTGGAATCTTGTAAAGGGTAAATACTATTAAGCTAGTAGAGATATCTATATATATATTCTATATATATATATATATATATATATATATTATATATATATATATATATATATATATATATATATATATATATATATATAATAGATAATAGGTAAGGCGCCGAGTTTCTTTACGATAGTAATATCGAAATGTCGCACTCAACTTTCTATTTTCATCTTCTTGAGTCATTTCTAACATCGTCTACGTTAAGAAGAGAGTAGCAGTAGCAACAGGCTTATTTTTCATTTCACAAATCCCGAAATTCAAATTTATTGGATTTATCACTAAATTGCTCAGTAAGTTCAGCCAAATTTACTAAACACCCGAAATCCAGGGTATTTGTTATAAGCAGAAGAATTATATTTTAAAGCTCACATAACATTTTCGTACGTTCCCAGTCTGACGTTAAGGATAACAAACAGCTGTGTTTAAGAAAAACTCTGAATTTTTTAACGATCTCAGCTAACAAATTGCTTTAAGCCATTAGCATACAGACACCCAACTTAATCTTCCAGCAAGACGATTTCATCCTGTATGTTGCCGAATAAGTGCCCAACAACAATATCCAACTGTCATTCGCAAGGATTACTAAACAACGCTTTGTATTGCAACGATAACGCAGTTACTATTTTTTTGCTATCTTGGGCTGCTATCTATATTGTTATGTTATATCAGGGAGTATTTCCTACAAGACATCTTTCCTTCGCTAAGATATTTTGATTTTCATTCAACAACTGCACCTCGCTTCCATAAAGCGAAAATGTGTTGCCAAGAATCCTGTCACAGTTCCTAAATTTTCTTCCTCAAGACAATTTTGTCTCTCAGGGTATTTTTAATGCTCTATCTGCCTTCTCGACTTTTCTTTACGCACACACAAATACACACACACACATAGTATATATATATATTATATATATATATATATATATATATATATATATATATATATATATATATGTGTGTGTGTGTGTGTGTGTGTGTGTGTGTAATTGTAATGGCCCCTATACCCTCTTAACTTCTTGAATATCTTTGCGCTTTTTTAGATGTTTGTCACCACAAAGCCTTAAAATCCAAGTGCAAGAAATATGAAGACATTATGATGTCTGGTAGCAGGAAACCTGCGTCCCATGATCAGAACGAGGCAGGCAATGCGACCTTGTTCTCATTATGGGACGTAGGTTCGTTTCCCCGCTACCCCATATCATAATGTCTTCATATTTCTTGCTTTTGGATCCAAAGGCTTTTAGATTCTATATAGTATATCAGTATATATATGTATATATTATATAATATATAATATATATATATCTATATATATATATATATATATATATATATATATATATGAATAGTCTATATGTAATTTGTATGTATAAAGTATATTTATATATATATATATATATATATATATATATATATATATATATACACACCCACATATATATACATAAACACATGCAATACAAACATATATTAAAAAATATATACATACCTCAAAACAGGGACACTGGAACGTACTGATAATCCTGATATGATTTGTTTTGTAGTTTTGAATTGCACCAAACATATGCTGAATAAAATCTTGGAACCTTGCCAGTGGCGTCGCTATGGGGGTCCAGGTGAGCCCGTGCCCCTCACCCAGTCAGATGCTTGGCCACCCGCTGCCCCCCCCCCCCCCCCCCCCCCCACCACGAAAGTTGAAATTTCCCTTAGTGTTAAAGTTAACTTAACCTTCTGCTGGTCAAAAGCAGAACGTGTTTTCTTTTTTTTCTTCTTATTCTTCTTTTTTACTCAGGTGACGCGTGTGCTACTGATGGTTACTTTGATCGGATTTCATTCATTCTAATGGTATCAATATTCTCTGTTTTATCCATTTACATGCCATTGGAATGTTTTCTATAAAGTTGAGAAATAATTAATACAGTTATAGGTTTTTAACATAAACGACATGATTGTTCATGATGTTTAGATCCAACTTAATGTCATCAACTTATGTATGAAGTGATTGCAACTATGTTTACGGTTTTGAATAAGTGCATTCCAGTTTGCTACCGCTGCTAAGAGTTAATTTCCAGAGAGAGGAGATGAAGATTAGGGTATTGGATAGGTTAAAAATTTGAAGAGATTTTGAGGGTCATAAGTCTTTTGTGTTATTGATGATATGCATTATTTTGATATATTTACATGACAAGGATATCACTATAGTTGAAAATTCAAACTTAATAATAGAAAATAGGCTAGTGTTGAATATGTGGTTATGAGGAAATTTACATTAGCGTATTTGATACAAGTGCATATGTGGTAAGAGTTGAAAATTGATTGAAAATTGAGCTCTGTGCTTTCAAATACAGGTTTACTAATTACTAATACTTTCATTTTCATTCATTCACATGGATATATATAGACACACATTATATATATATATATATATATATATTATATATATTATATATATATATATATATTAAATAACATTATACATATATATATATGTATATATATATATATGTATATATATATATATATTTATATATAAATGTGTGTGTGCGTATCACTAATAACAAAATTAGCACATTAGTTTTGTGAGATTTCCTTTGGCCCTCAATAAATATCTTGACCCCACTAGCCGCCACCTGCCCCCTCCGCCCCACGCACACACTGATGGAAGGAACTACGCCACTGATCCTTGCCGGAACAGAATTTGCTGATATTTTTACCCCGAACCCACTAATCGTCATTTGAGAGAGAGAGCGCGCGCGATTGCAGTAAAAATAAGGTCTTCTTGCCAGTAAATAAAACTCTCCTCATTGATGAATTTTATGTACGAATATTTTCTTCAGCCATAATTCCCTTTGACTCTGAAATGAGATTTCTCCCGGTTTGTGGACACAATCGACGGAAGGTTTAAGAGGAAAGGTAGATTTTGGCTCATGTTCTGCATAATGCAGTGTTTTTAAGCAATTAATAATAATAAAGATAATAATAATAATCAATTATTATTAATGGCTCTTGACTTCTAATACAGCCTTATATAGACAGGCGACACATTCAGCTGAAATTTTATAGAAATAATTTCCTTGTGGCATTCGTGTGTAACAAGTAATAAATAATAATATAATAACAACAATCAATAATAATAATAATAATAATAATAATAATAATAATAATAATAATAATAAAAATGTTAGTGTACTTAGGAAGCAGACCTTCTCTCGGGCATACTTTATTTAAAGTAATGGCTACTTCAGCAGCATTACGCTTGTAGAGATTCTTCTCTATTTTTTGAATAGCGGCTTTTGCCGTGCTACTTAAACAAGCTAGTAGAGCGCCTATTGAGGTCATTATCAAATACAGGGTCAAGATCGGTGTATATATTTGAATTTTACAGATAGACTATGATATCATAGTCATCAAAGTCATTAACAATTCTCTCTCTTTCTCTCTCTCTCTCTCTCTCTCTCTCTCTCTCTCTCTCTCTCTCTCTCTCTCGCTCTTGAAGCGAGCTTTCATCTGGAGCTGCCAGAAATCCTATAGGCTGATAAGCTGAGGTGGACTACTTTTGGTGTGGTGTCCGTCGTCCTTGTATTTGTGGTTGTCAGCAGGGGGTCTTTCCATCCTGATTTCCTATTGGCTGGTGATGGTAAGTCTCCTTTTACATTGGTGGCTTGAGCCCGGTCTCAAGCCACTTTCACCGAGTCGATGGCTGCGAAGCTGCAGGCTCTACTGCTGTTTGGACCTCCTGAACTCGAGAGGAGAGGAATTCTTCCTGCGTCGTATTTACTGCTGGTTTTATTTGCTGGATGAGAAGCGCCTCCAGCAGCCATAACCGACAGACATCAGGGGCCTTCCCGATGATCTCCGTGTTCTGAATGATCACATCCCGGATGATGGCCTCTTGATGTTTGGTGCGGGCATGATTCTTGATAGCCCCCTCTTGGGTGTGGCAGGAGTCTCTCTTAGACAGGTGCATGATAGTCATAACTATGTAGGTGCCGCTGCAATTGTGGACTGGCCATGTATACTGGTACACCACATGCATCTGCTTCAGGGGATCTCGTACCTGTGGAGAGGGGTTATTTTTCATAATGAGGTAGTGCGTCATCCGATTCTGGTAGTACATGATCAAGTCAACTTTCTTGGTGTCGTAGGTCGAGGATACATTTTCGGAAATAATCCTCTTAACAGAGTCCTCTTCTTCATAATAATTAGAACTCATGAAGGCCCTAACAATACAGCTTGATGTTATCCTAGGGGCGGGACTTCCTTACTGATTAATTTATTTGAAAACGCGTTATTCACGAGTACTTGGGAGGCACAGTCGAGTTCCTGGTGAGTGTCCTGTCAGGTCGAGCAGTGGGAGAGGGCTCTCCTAACGAAAGCCTTATGGTGGTGCTTTTGAATCTAGCGGAGCACTTGCTGTCACCGTTGAGGCAAATTCCGAGATTAGTCGTCTTTGTGTAGACGGAAGTACGGAGTTCGTCTTTCGTCTTACTCACAAGGACGTCGAGGAAGGGGAGCTGATCGTTGGTGCTGTATTCAACCATGTAATTCAGCACACTGCACTTCTCAAATGCTTGACAGGGGGTTTCTACCTCATCCTCAGCGTCGGCTTGAACACTAAATACGACGCAGGAAGAATTCCTCCTCCCCACGGGTATGAGAAGACCTGCCACCAACAATGACACCACCTATCACGACAACTCTACGGAAAACAACGCCCCCGAACGAGATACTCCTGTGGACAACGAAAATTAAATTAGTCGTGATGTCCCGCAGTGTAATTCAATGTCCAACAACGTTACCGCACAGCTCAGGGAGTCCAGACGGCTACAGAGCCTGTAGCTTCGCAACCACCGACTCGGTGAAATTGGCTTGAGACCGGGCTCAAGCCACCAATGAAAAAGGAGACTTACCACCACCAGCCAATAGGAGATCAGCATGAGACAGACCCCCTGCTGACGACCACAAATATAAGGAGGACGGACACCACAACAAAAGCGCATCTTACGGGCCGAACAAGGGAAAGGCCCGTGCCAACAAGAAGTGTTGGCTTAATACAACAACAACAACCCAACAAAAGCAGTCTAACTCAGCTTATCAGCCTAGAGGATGTCTGGCAGCTCCAGACGAAAGACCGCTTCAAGAAAGAGAGAGAGAGAGAGAAAATTGTTAATGAATTTGATGACTATAATATCATAGTTTATATGTAAAATTCAAATATATACACTGATCTTGACCCTGTATTTGATAATGACCTCTATAGGCGCTCACCTAGCCTTTTTAAGTAGCACAGAAAAAGCCGCTATTCAAAAAAATAGCGAAGAATCTCTGTAAGTGTAACGCTGCCATTACTTTTGATAAAATAATAATAATAATGAGGTAAAAAATAATCCCGTCTTAGTACATGGGTTTGTTATGAAATGATTGCGTCATGGTAAAGAATTTTGTTATGACACAACGTAATAAAATAACCTGATATATAAAGTGAAAAATTTCTAAGCTATACAGATAAATAGGGAGAGTTGTAG
Organism: Macrobrachium nipponense; assembly: GCF_015104395.2. Lineage (NCBI taxonomy): Eukaryota > Metazoa > Arthropoda > Malacostraca > Decapoda > Palaemonidae > Macrobrachium > Macrobrachium nipponense. Next base: position 60,801,000 of record NC_087214.1, on the reverse strand, counting down.
ACAAGAAATTATCCGTTCGTAAAATTTCTGCCACAGCCAGTTAGCCTCAGCCAGTTATGAAATGAGCCATTTAATGAATATTAGACGCAACAAGAAAAGGCCAAAAACTGCAGCACCGACTACGGATTGAATTGAGAAGATGTAGAAGAATTTAATTCAACCCACCCCAATACAGCCTCTCTCTCTCTCTCCCTCTCTCTCTCTCTCTCTCTCTCTCTCTCTCTCTCTCTCTCTCTCTCTCAGAAGAAACAACATACTAGACATCGTCCTATCAAGAGAAGATAATCTAGTGTCTGACCTTTCAGTAGGTGCAAATCTAGGCAAAAGCGACTATAAAATTATCTCATTTCAAATTAATGTTCAACCTAAAAAAGAGAAGATGTTTATGAGATTAGCCTACCGTCGACAAGACCTAAAAAGGCTAAAGGAGTCCGTTAAAAATCTAGAGTACGACGAGAACACAGCATAGATAAACACTGGGAAGCCCTTCATGAGCAACACACAGAAAAACGCTCTAGATGTATACTCTTAAGGCAAATACAAACAAATGGCAACCTTCAGCCAAAGTGGTTCAACAGGGAAATCAAAAATAAGATAAGAGAAAGAGACAAGTTGCACAAATCAATGAACCCACACCCAACACCAATAGAAGCAAGCAGGCATAAAGAACTCTGTAGATTGGTGGACAAATTAGTAAGAAATGCAAAGATAAAATTATGAGGATAAGAGAGTTGCATCAGTTTGTAAAGAAAACCCAAAAGAATTCTTTGCGCATGTTAACAGTAGGAAACCAATAAAAAAATAGCATAGGTCCCCTAAGGGACAACAGAGGTAACCTAGTGAACTTAGACTTGGAAAAAGCAGAGTTATTGAATAAGTTTTTTACTAGTGTATTCACAACTGAAGACACTACTTCAATACCGGAACCTGCTATTAAATATGAAGGGGCAGAACCACTGGACAAAATAATATTTACAGAAGAGGATATTAAAAACAGAATAGACAAACTCAACAAGTTCAAATCTCCTGGCCCGGATGGGATTCATCCAAGAGAAAGTTAGAGCTTTAGAATTGTAGGAGAAACAGCAGACTGGGTCGAAGACTGGCTAGCTTATAGAAAACAGAGTCGTAATAAATGGGGAAGAATCAGAATGGGCAGATGTAACAAGCGGAGTTCCCCAGGGTTCTGTCCTTGGCTCTCTCTTGTTTTTTATTTACATTAATGACACTGATGCAGGCTTAACTAGCAGGATAGCAAAATTTGCAGATGACACCAAAATAGGTGTAAATGCAGCAGACCCGAGATGCAGTGGAAAGTTTAAGAAATGATCTAATAAAAATAGGAGAGTGGTCAAAAAAATGGCAAATGCCTTTTAACGTAGATAAGTGTAAAGTACTACAATTAGAAATAAACAACCCTCGTGCCAGATACATGCTGCTTGAGAATGGAGTCATTATTACCAAGGACTTGAAATCCACAAAACAGTGTATAAAAGCAGAAAAGACACAGAAAACTAGTGGGATACATAAAGAGGCAGTTCAAATAGAAAGAAATAAGGAAACTGTGCTGCAGCCCTATACATCAATAGTTAGACCCCATCTTGAATATGGAGTACAGTTCTGGTCACCAACACTAAGAAAAGACATAAATAGATTAGAAGGAGTACAGCAAGAGCCACAAAGTTAATTCCATCCATCAGGCAAATATGTTGCCAAAGATGACTAGAGAGCCTGAACATGTATGTCTTAGAAACGCGACGATTGCGAGGACAACTAATAGAAGCATTTAAAATACTGAAAGGCATAACAAAAGTAGACAGTAACCTATTTACATTAAACGATAACCAGACAAGAAATAATGGATGGAAACTATAACTAAGAGAAACAACACATCCCATTGTGGGAACTTCTTTGCATACAAGATATGTGACAAGTGGAATAAACTGCCACCAGAAGTTGTAAACAGCAACAGTGTGGAGGAGTTTAAAAGAAAGCTAGACAAAATTATTAGGACACTGTGAATGAACAGTAAAACCTGCTCCTACAGATAAGTGAGCACACGATGTTTCCTCGGATGGACTAACAAGTCTTTGAGACATCCTAATCCTTGCAACTCCTTGTAACTCTCTCTCTCTCTTCTTTTCTGTGTTGCCTTTCTTGCTCCGAGAATCATAAGATAATTACTGACGAAGTCAGGTTAACCACGTTCGGACGAGGCTCGAAAAAATTGACTTCTTTCCTTTATGGTAAAAGAAATCTCTTCAACTTTAACGCAAAAATAAAAGAAAGAGATCAAACAGGTTGGAAAAGTATCCCTGCTTCCACAAGCAGCTAATTAGTTCCCTTGCATACTAACTGGAATTTCTTTTTGTTGTAATATGCTCTTCTGAGAAGAATTATTTTTATCAGAGCTTAAAAGAAGGACTGATTAACTCTGACTATCAGATAAAGAAGTGTTGAGAACGTTTATTAATAAACACACGCTTTCAAAAATTAAATTGCACATATGAATATGCAAATAATTCGAAAAATAAGATTCTTCAAGCCCCAGTTTTGTTCTTCAACAAGAATATTTTATGTTGAGAAACCATTTTTGTTTAAGTATCTTAAGAATGAGATAAATTTCAAAGTGAAATGTAATAAACTGGAACATTTTACAGTTAAAATTTGTTTCTTTTATTTAATGAGTCAGTTGAATAGCACATGTTAGGTCGTTGTTACTTAATCTACTGTATTTATGTCTCTTAATGTCTACCATATTTCCTTTCACTGTCTTCCTTTAGATTGTAATATGGCATTATTCTAATGACGCGGTCCTGAATAAAAAAAGGCTACATACAAAGATTCATTGTAAATTTTGAAATCTAAAACACATTATTCTGCAATCCAGAGGATATAACACTGAGAGCTTTTTTTGGGCCCTAAGATCTGTAATGGGGATTAGGTTCAATCTACATTGGCTGTGAAACCTGCTGACAAATTGTACTCTCATCCAGAAGGGATTTTGACGTTAGGGCACAGCAGGATTTTCTATGACTGAACAAAATAAATGTATTGATATGACATTGTAATTTTGAAATATTGGTTGTTAAACGTCAATTATAGCTTAATGTTTGTGTATATAAAATCACGTTACTTGTATTTATATAAACACGGTGATGTAATGAAAATTATTTCATAACAATAGCTACATTCCAAAGCCACCAATCGCCTGATATGGCGAGGTAAGTTGGTATCGGCGTGCGTTCGACGGTGATTTGCACAGCAGAGTTGGTATCAACCACGATAAAGAAATACGACGGGTAGTCCAATTCGCAAGTCCGTGTATTTTTATATAACAGACCATAATCTTTGACGTTACACAAACGCATCGCAGCGACGGTTTACTTATGTAAACACAGGGATAATTGTCCTTGTTACACTTTGAAATGCGATTTAATAAATATCCGTCCATAGATTTCAGTGGTGAATGCGATTTTGGACACAAGAAATATTGTAGTTCATGTGAATGGCGATAATGAAGAAATTGGATTGGCGAAATGTTGCACTAAGAAGGTTTGTTGGTGAGTGACTGTACCATCTGCTATCAATGATGAGAGATTTGATTGTCAAGTCATAAGTGATAAAGACCGCTTTAATGTATTCTATTATTTTATGTATGAAATAAGACCTTGATATATCAAATGATACTTATTAAATAATCAACCGATTTCAAGTATGATTGTATATTTTGAGAAGGCAATTTTAAACAGCCATATACTAGGTTACACTAGCTATTTTTTGCACTTTTGATATTCAATATCAATGTTAACAAATACATTCATAACGCAAACACAAGTATTCATTAAAGATAAAAATCCATAGGATGTTTCGTGGGGCCAGTGGCTTTTGGATCAAGCTTAGGCAAAGACGTCCAACTCACACAGGCGTCCACAGACAGAACATCTATTTAAGTAACTTTTTATCATCCAAATCCAATTACCCCGTTCAAACTTTAATTTTTTTTATTCTAGCCTTTACAGCTTCATTATTGTTCATCTAAACTAGACAGCTTCATTTTTTTAACAGCCTCCACCTCCCCCCCCCCCCCCCCCCCCGTTCTGATTTCTGGATCCGCACTTAATGCTAAAACATATGTTACAATACCTATAATTATACTGGCTAATGTGTTAGACAGGAAAGATGAACATCTGTAATGCAGTAGACTATTTTAAAATTAAGGGAACCTTCAAAGGACAAGACAAGGATTTGACAATGTATTCCAACGAGGCATAACTTCATAACTAGGAATGGTCGATATCTGGAATCAAGGTGGTCCATGTGATTCCTCTTAGCAGATGCATTTGATAAACAGCAATATGCTTTCCTAAGCTTGTAGACAAAGTTTTTCATAGAAGATAGTTAGAAGATTTGCTAGGCTTCCATGTGGGAGGTCACTATCTTAATTTAGATTGAAAAACTTGCTTCATCCTTCTTTAGATAATTTCACAGGATAGGCTGATTTGTAAACTCAAATCTCAAATTTCTATCGTACTGAGCAGAGCTAAAATTCTTGCCGCACATGAATCCCTTGATGTTTACGCCAACTCTCTTATCCGATCTCCGTCATGCATGAGCCTAAATTTTCCTTAACTCGGAAACCTTTGGTAACAAAAAGAGCTTGTAAGTCCCCTTATCACTCTCGTTGCACCCAAATCCACTACAATGAAACATTTTGATGACCATTATCACAACAATGATATCACTAAGACGTGAATGAACTGTCACTTCTTCTTACCAGAAATTTTGGCGGTTTATGAAAAAAGCGCACGAAGATAGCAAATAAATACTTACCATTTACGTCAATAACATCTCGAGTATGCAAATTAAGATAATTCCTCATTAGATACTTCGATAATTTCTCAGTCTGTGAGAGGGATATTGTCATTTGAACTCCACGCGTTTCCATGGCCACAGCTTTGGTCTGTAAGGGTAGAATGATGTCACAATATCGCATGCACAGATAAGTCCCAAACTCGTCGCTAGAGAGGGACTACTTGTCATATCTTTATCGTGGTATCAGCTTCCTCTCTCGATAGCAGTTGATTCCCATGTTCAGAGGTTCAAGAACGTGAGATGACGAACCAATAATTCTTCTTCGGTATATATATATATATATATATATATATATATATAATATATCTATATATATATATATATATATTGTATATAATATAATTTATATATATATATATATATAATTGATAGATAGTAGACATTTATACCTTGATCCTCTTTCCTTATCTCTTTTGCTTAAGGAACATACCGCCTAGATTAATCAATTGTAACCCCGCCCCCTCATTCTGTTTTTGTACATAAAAGCCTGTCAACTTCTTTTATATTCAGTGTGAACTTGAAAATGCAGAATATACTACGAAAGTACTTGGATATGGATGCCACGCGAAACTTTCTACTCCTGAACCCATTTCCGGCGGATGTTCTCTTCAATTTAAAACGGACACTGGTTAAAACAAAAAACACTCGGCTACGAAGAAAATTCCTGCGAAAGTGTCAGCAAGAATAAGTGATTCCCAAGTCATTATTGCCTAAACGATTACGAGTGGACAGTGAATCTTCTTTTAATGAATTGTTTGTGATCTCCCTCAAAAAAAAAAACATTTAGAAAAGAGAAAAAAGCTTGAATTTAATATTTTCAAGAAATTGAGAAATGACCGATATAATTTCATGAACAAGATTCCCCCGGGTTGGAGAACAGTGCTATTGAACAAAATCTATAATAACCTTAGAGTTAAACTAACCAAATTAATGCAACACCTGGATCACAAATTAAAAGGCCTCATTAAGATAAGCGACTGGAGTAACAAACATAAAGTTTGTGTAATAAATTTTTCAAGCAAAGAACTGAACCAGAATCTTAAGTGTGGTTTAGGTTATGAATTGTCGTATGCCATTAGTGATGAGGTTTCGTGCACAAGCATCATTTCAGGGATATCCAAACTAGAAAAGAACAACACAAGTCTATCACCGTCAATGAATTTAGTCAAAGGACTTTTTTACGGATTACTTCCAATACCCAATAAAATAGTAAATTTCCCGAAAAGGATTATCGATGCAATTCAAGAAAGGAAGAGAGATTAAAATTTGCATACTACAAAAGCTGACAAATCCAATCGTTTTGTAGTAATGGATAAAATTAGTTGTGGAAAAAATGTAATACTCATTATCTGATTCTAGTACTTATAAAAAGCTACAGAAACACCCATTACCAATGTCTTAAAAAGTTTCAATTCCAAAATGAAAAAATATACTACAGGAATTCAGTTCAATAAAAGAGAAAGTAATGACGATCGGCCCATCTTGACCTTACTGATTAAACAAGACCCATAAAAGAGACACCCTATTCATCCCATTTTCAGCTCAAACGGTTCTATTAGCTATAAACTTTCTAAATATCTAGTTAATTAAACTCCGATCACCTATCCTGGGTACTATTTCAAAATCCCATTTACTAAACTGTCGATTTCTGTGCTAGACCTTCCCATACTGATTTATCCAGTACTGACAAATTAACCAGTTTTGATGTAACATCTTTATTCACTAAAGTTCCTATTGAAGACTTTTTTCAGTATTTATCACAACATTTGGACTCGTATAATCTAGAATTACCTACTAATGTTATTATTATTTTGTTATCCCTTTATATAACTAATTTTAAATTCACTTTTAATGATAATTTTTATGAACACATATTTGGTATGGATATGGGTAACCCTCTTTTGCCACTCGTGTCTAATATTTACATGGAGTTTTTTTTTAATTTAGACTTACTCCAAGAAATTTATTTCTAAGGTATTTTCGGTTAGATATGTAGACGATTGTTTTTGTATCATAAAAGAAAATGTAAATATTCCTGATTTCCCGCAAACAATTAACAATCTTTTATACCATCCATAAAATTCACAATACAAAATGAAGAAAATAGTTGTATACCAGTTTTGGATGTCTTTCTTCTTAGAAATAACACCAATTTTAGTTTTAAAGTTTAAAGGAAAAGAACGTATAACTTGTTATATATTCATTTTCACTCTGACCGTTCTAAACAAATTAGGATGTCAACATTTTCCAGTATGTATCTCAGAGCTATTAGAATTTGTAGTACAGAGTGTTTAGAAGATGAGTTTGAAATATTTGAAAAATGAGAGATTCATTATGTTACCCTCCATATTTTTTGGAACTTTGTAAAATTAAGCAAAAAAGACATATTGTAACCCAATCAGTATCAACAAGAATTTAAGAATATTCTCTATAGACCATTTCATCCTAATTTCATTCCTGTTGTATCTATTTTAAAAACTATTGATATTAACTTAGTGTTTAAATATAATAATATTTTGAGGAATAAACTAATTAAGAATAGCCCACCAAAGAATGTAACAAGATTTATATAGGGTAGACTTCTAAAGAGCAAAATGTAAGATGTTCTCAGCACAAATTTGCCATATTAAGAGGATTAACTAATAATGGAATTGCGGACCATTGGCTTAACTGGGATAAGTCCTCAATAATCTGAAGGTTCAAAGATCACCGAAAAAGGAACCTGTTGGAGACCATCTTTATCGAAGGCATGTCAACAAGGAACTTAAATCTCCACCCAGGATTATACCTTGATCCTCTTTCCTTATCTTCTTTGCTTAAAGATGATACAGCCCAGATTAATAAACTGTAACTCCACCCCTCGTCCTGTTTTTGTATATAAAGGCCTATTAACTTCTTTTACATTCAGTGCGAACTTGAAAATGTAGAATATAATACAAAAGTACTTGTTCCAAGTCCCTGTTTCACTTTCCTTTCTACCGTGGATTTAAGGATATATATATATATATATATATATTATATATACTATATCTATATATATATATATAATATATATATATTATAATATATATATATTTATATAATAATGTAAAAGAAGTTAATAGGCCTTTATATACAAAAACCGAACGAGGGGGTGGGGTTACAGTTTATTAATCTGGGCGGTATGATCTTATATAAACATAAACATTAAGCTACAAATGTTGTTGTCGTATTGGACATTAAACGACAACAACATCTGTAGCTTAATGTTTATGTTTATATAAATTATATATATCTTTACGTGTGGGGGTCGTTTTGGATGAGGGTATATCAATAAAATCTTATAATTTGCTGTAAATGCCACCACGACTCACACACGCAAGGTTAATGAGTAATAATGAAGTGCTTTTGACTTACCTTGCGTTAGAAAACTGTTCAATTAGTTAAGGTCGCCAGGAAACCAGCCATTTAGAATTAAAGTAAGTTTATTTACACAAAAATATACAGCCTTAAGACAAACTGAACGGCAGATAAGCCCGTGGAGAGAGCACAAAATACTGTGTTAAATTATTCTATTATTCACAATAAAATGAGATTTGCCGAATTTACGATCTATGCAAGGCTGGCTGCGAATATTGATGATATCTTCTATGGTAAGTGGGCGATGGTAAGGAGGCAGGTGCACAGAATTCAGGCCAGTCAGAATCTGGAAAGGTATTCCAGGTTACCATCAAACACAAAACAAAGACTTCTCTCACAAAATTTATGACTACTGTCTTATGGAGGGAATTTATTCTTAAATCAAACACAATGCTGATAATATGGGGAGAAATCTAATTCTTAACTTGAATTGCTCAATTAACAACTTTGAACAAGTCACAAGGAAAACATGTGCGTGCTAGGTAGGACAAAGGATCTTCGTTAGAGAAGTGGGAAATTGAATACAGAAACGAGTGAGAGTTTGTTTGGCTCAGAGGAAAAGAACTGGCTATATGAACGTAACTCAGACGTACCTGGATGCCTTATGGTGTGTAGCTTGATATTAGAAGATGGCGTTCGGCTTTGTCCGAGTGCGCCAGTAAAGCGCCTTTGTTTAGGCCTATGGGAAGGCACGGACGAACGTCTGTCCGTGGTGAGTGTCTAGGAAGGAGTGAGTTTCAGTTTTGGTACAGGCCAGAGACTTAAACAACCAGAGTTTTCTAACATTAAAAATCATGCTTCTAAATGCTAAATAGAGGTCTTGAAAGAGCACTTCTCTATTATTAGATGCAAAGGACCCAGATCATCTAACTACTCTGGAGTCATTACTTATTAAAAGGCAAGTTCCCTCAGTAACACCACGGCTTCACCTCTGTATTTTTTTAAATTTGTTTGTGACGTAAGGTTTTGCCATTCCTTCCTTGTCTTTATCCTTGGATGGTTGGTGTCTTGGTTCTCTCTCTCTTCTTATAGTTTTAAAATTTTTTTACTTTTCTTTTAAAACAATTAATTTTTAATTAGCTTGTAATTTTGTGAATTCCTTTTTATAATGTAATTAATTTTATTGTTCGCAGACCGATGATGCACTGGGATTTGTGTGCGAAACGCTTTTTATAATAAACTATTGCCTTCTTCCGATGTATCATGATACCCATAAGTATTGTTATCATCGCCGACTGGAGACTATATATATATATATTATACTATATATATATATATATATATATATATATTATATATATATATATATATATATATATACATATATATATATATATATATATATATATATATATATATATATATATATATTGTGACGAAGTGCGAAGTATCTGGTTACTATACTCACCATTCATTAATTGTTACCTCACAACAGCCAGACGCCTGAACCTTCATCACAGGTACTAAACGACTGGTTACTCTAAAGGCAACAGTGATCCCTTAAAGAACTTACCAGTATTGCAGAAAATCAGACTAAGTTCATCAATACAGGTGTGAGGTAATCTTATAAGTAATTAAATTAATCAAAGGGCATCACTCCATCAACAACTTTAAAAGTCTAAGTATTTCCCTGATCTCAGAAGTCTAAGTACTTCCCTGGTTCTAACACACTTCAAGTAAATTGAAGGAAAACAGATCAATTACCACTCTGTTTCTACCTAATATAATTATAATTAAATATAGGGTAGAGGCACCAGTTTCCGGACAGCTAAGGATAAAAATGGTCTACATTTTCTTAGATTTTGCCTTGTAACTCGACAGAATCTGCTAACATCTTTGTGAAGTCCAGGCCAGAAAAAATATTTCATGATCTTCTCCACAGTCTTCCTGATTCCCATATGTCCAGACTCATGAGCTACTGCTACCACTTGCTTCCTCAATGGATATGGAATCAAAATTTGATGATATTTGCCCCATACAGCATCTCCTGGTATATCTGTAGGTCTATACTTCCTCATCAGCAAACCTTCCTTCAGATAATAACAGGTAGGAGTTTGTTGCATCTCTTCTCGATCAACAACTCTGAAGAACAAATCAGCTAACGATGCATCCTTCTTCTGCAAGTCCATTAGCTTCTCTCTTGTCACTTGACCAACTTCAAGGGTTGAATTCGCAATATCTGCTAACTCAGCTACTGTAGTTTCACTACTGTCTTCAGGAACACTATGACTACTTGGAGTCCCTTCTGAAACAACAGGTTGTTGTTCTTCTTCTTCTTTGTCGTCGTCATCTTCTTGGGAAATCTCTTCTTGGTCAGCACTATGGGAAACTTTTCTTCCCTGGAATAATTCTTCTAAGCACAAAGATCCTTCACTTGATCCTTCTTGGGTGGGTAAATCCTTAGTTTCTTCACTTGCAGTCGTAGTCCTCTTCATACTTCTGGTAGTTACACAACTAGGAAACAGGTGGGGGTTATTCTTCTCCAATTCTACTGTAGGACTAATCTGTCACTACAGGACAAGGAATAAATGGCACACCTCCAACAGAACATGTACACCTTCCACAGCCAGTGAGTCTTTACAGCAAAATCAACATTCCCTGTCACCAATTCACATGACAGGTGTAAGCGGCATATAGGAGTTACTTCCTCTCCTCCTATACCTCTCAAAATAACTGAATCTCCTGTGAGACTCTTCTTCAACTGAGGGTGAGAACCACGTACTACCACACTATGGTTACTCCCTGTATCACGTAATATCTTGAGTGGTACCTGCACACTTCCTCCTTGAGTTGACAGCATACCTTCATAGATATATGGCTTAAATGCCTCCACACTGCTAAGTTACTCACTGCTTGAGGTTACATTTCCACTGGTTGCTAAACATTCAGCTTGTTTAGTTTCATTCTTCTCTGGAGTCTGATTCTTTCCCACACTGCTCTTCGTAGTTTGTTTCACCTGGTCACCTTTCACTTCTTGATCAACTGGCTTTGACAGCTGTTGATTCCGGTAACACTCTTGACTGAAGTGTCCTGCTTTTCCACACTTGAAACAGACAACATTAGGTTTCTGTAACTATCTTGAAAAATTGGATGAGGATTTCACATTAGTTTGATGAGGTGTATTATCTTGTGTACTCTTGATAGTATCACTTGTAGGTTTCCCATTAAATTTGTTCCTGTTATTTGGATGAGACTTAAAACCTGAGTGTTGTTGACTCTGGTACTTGACATTGTAATTGTGTTTACTACTAATTATATTGTAATCTTCACTCAGTGTAGCAGCTTTGTCAAGTTTCTTCACCTCTCTCTCTCTCTCAAATAGGCTCTTCCCTTAAGGTACTGTTCAAGAACAAGTAACTCTTCTAACTCATCAAAAGTTTTAACTTTAGCAGCTTCTAACCAACGTTTGAAAAATTTTCTCACTTTGTATGCATAATCAAAGAATGTTCCCTTCTCATCTTTTCTTAAATTTCTGAATCTTTCATTGTAGTACTCTGGGGTAATCTGGTAAACTTGTAGGACACTGTGTTTAAGTACCTTGTAGTCTTTGCACTGACCAGCTGTTAAGGCTAGATAAGCACTTCTCCCTTTACCAATTAAGACACTTTGTAGTAAAACTGACCATTTATCTTCTGGCCATCCCATACCTGAAGCCACTTTCTCAAAGTAATCAAAAAACTCATCTGGAGCTTCTTCAGTAAACTTAGGGATTAACTTCTGTACTCTTACTACATCAAATACAGGGTCTTGATTACCTTGGTTAGGGTTAGACGGTGTTACAGATAATGTGGATCTAGCTCTTATCAATTCCATCTCCTTTTCATGTCTTGCAACTTCCCTTTCCTCTTTTATTCTTTCTCTTTCCTCTTCTGGTGCTTTTTCTTCTTCTCTTTCTCTTCTTTCTTGTTTTTCCCTGTCTATTCTTTCTCTTTCACCTTGCATTCTCTCTTTCAGTCAGCATTTTCAGCTCAATCAAATTCTCTTCTGCTTCAATGTGTCTAAGCTCTAACTCTGCATCACTTTTCTCTCTTTTCTGCTTGCTTATTCATAAGATCAGCACGTGCTACATTCAACAACTCTTGAGCCAATTCTAACTCATCTTCATCAGTTATTCTACCAGAGTCTATCAATGATTCCATAGCAATACATCTTATTTGTGCCTTTACTATACTTGTAGACACATAACCACCACATGCCACTGCTAAAGCGCTCCACTGTGCCTTAGTCAGAGTGGTTTCAGATAAAACTTGGATGGGAGGGGCTGCTAAAAATTCCTGAACCTTGAACTGGGCCATTTTCTGTAAGTTATCAACTCACAGTTCAACAGAATAAATGCAAAACAAAACTATATGGTCACTCTCCTAACAAACTATATCCCTAACACCACTAGTATATACTAGGGTGATAATGAAATCTGCTTTCCCGGGTCTCTGGGCACCATTTATACGTGTGACGAAGTGCCAAGTATCTGGTTACTACACTTACCATTCATTAATTGTTACCTCACAAAAAACAGGTGTGAGGTAATCTTATAAGTATTAAAGTAATCAAAGGGCATCACTCCATCAACAACTTTAAAAGTCTAAGAATTTCCCTGATTTCAGAAGTCTAAGTACTACCCTGGCTCTAACTCACTTCAAGTAAATTGAAGGAAAACAGATCAATTACCACTCTATGTTTCTACCTAACATAATTATAATTAAATATACTATGCATGTAAAAGAAAACACTTAGAAAAATTTTAAATACAAAAATATATTATTAAACTCAAAATTTATAAGTGAAATTTACTATATCAGGGAACATTACTGTTACTTGAAAACAAAGTAAAGTTTAATTAATATTTGAATGAATTAAGTAAAATTAAATCAAAATTAATTTATTACAAAATTCAAGAAAATTAATTCAATTGAAATTCAAAAGTGTTAGGTAATAACTAAAATTTGGAAATTAATTCACAAATGTTAAACAACAATAAAACTTGAACAGAATTCTAAGTAGATGCAAGTTAATCCACGTGTTAAATTCAATTAAATGTGCAACAATTAAGTAATGAAATTCACTACGTTAATTAAATTGTGAATGCAAATGAAAACACAGAAAAATGTGGAAAACACCAAAATTGTAAAAAAAAAAAAAAACACTAATCACCAGAATATAAAATAAAAAGACACACCACAATAAGAAAATGGATAAATGCACTTCAAATGAAACAAACACAAAACAAAAATTTTCAATGTGTAAAAATGTAAATTGTTTTTCAGCCAATGTAAATATTAATTTAAATTTTTACCAAACCACTGTAACTGTTAGTTATTAGTTGTAACTAATAAAAATATAACACACTTTATCTTTACTTGTTAAAAAATTCACCGCAATTCACAGTATTTCTCAAATGAAAATAAAAGGCGCCATTACACACTTGTACAATGTTTGTTCAGATTCCACAAAAAGCACTAAATAATACTAAATAAACTCTAAGAAATATCAAATCTGAAATCTGTAAGTTATGAGTGACCAATTTACGTTACTTTAATAATTAATTATGGCAGAAGAGAGAGAGAGAGAGACGAGAGAGAGAGAGAGGAGAAAGAGAGATCTGAACGCCAGGAATCCCAAGTCTATAATGAAACACTCTCGCTCTCCTCCTTGTATGGAGGACTCAAAACGTTCTGGGCATGCAAAAGATGATGCAATCCTTTCTAGAAGCTTCTAAATATGACGTAACTTTACAGAAAATCATGAAATCTACACGTGATTTCGACAAAGACGTACGCGTATGAAACCAGTCTTTCTCAACAAAGACACGTATTCGATGAAACAGACTTGAGCGAGCAAGACGATTGACATGTTTTGATAACAACACGGAGACTCGATTTCCTCCAATCTCAAGGTGATGAAATGTAATTAAAACCATTCTATCTTGGCACGGACAAAGAAAATCTCTCTCTTTCTTTACATTCTATGTTATATACTTCTAAATTATGTTATGTGAAATCTGAACACACATTTTAAGACATCCTATTACTCTAAATAGCTAAGGAATCTGAAAAATGTTGCAAAACTGGATAGATAACATTTTATAGTCTAAGACGGGATATATGTGTTTGAAAGTAGCAACATATATATATATATATATATATATATATATATATCTATATATATATATACTATATATATATAATATTATATTATATTATATATATTATTTTAATAATTATTTTTATATTGCTACTTTCGAAATGCATGTTTCCCCTCTTTGAAATGTCATGTAGATTGTGTAACATTTTTTCAGATTCCTAGATAGTTTAGAGATAGGATGTTTTAAAATGTGTGTTCAGATTTCGCATAACATAATGTAAAAGAATATATATATAACGTAGAAGTAAAAAGAGAGAGATTTTCTTTGTCCGTTCGAAACTACGCTTGTTTCCCATTTTATGTCAACACTTTAAGATTAGAGGGTCTGCGAGATCCGTTTGCTTTCCTAAATCTGTCAACGCATTTGATAGCGATCGAATCGAGTCTTGCGTTGTTATCAAAACATGTCAATCTTAATTATCGCTCAACCTCCGTTTCAGTCGAGTACGTGTCTTTTTTTTAACAGACTGGACTCGTATGTGTATGTCTTTGACGAGTCCCACGTGGAGATTGCACATTTCTTTATGAAGATTGCTTCAGATTTCGAACTTTCTGGAAGCATTCGTGCCAAGTACGTTTTTTGTCATCTGCCCTGTCCAGCTTCCGTAAAGGAAGAGATTTCATTACATCTTAGAACCTCGAGGCATTAACATCTCTCTTTCTCTCTCTGTCTCTCTCTCTCTCTTCTCTCTCTCTATCTGCCCTCTCTCTCTCCATCGCATAGCACTTTTGATCTTAAAGTAACGTAATGTAAATTGGTCACTCGTAACATTTTAGAATTTCAGATTTGATATTTCTTAGAGTTTATTTAGTGTTAAATAGTGTCTTTTGTGGAATCTGAACAAACATTATTTCGTAACGGCGCCTGGTTTTTGTGAAAGTGTGAATCAAGCCTACAGCAAAGAAAGAAAGAAATTGGTATACCAAGGTAAAGTGTGTTATATTTTTATTAGTTGCAACTAATAGCTAATAATTGTTAGGAACAGTGATTAACTAATAACTAATATTTAATGGTTATGATGGTTTGGTTAACTAATAACTAATAACAGGTGGTTATGAAGGTTTGGTAAAAACTGTTGGTTACAATGTTTTGAGTGAAAAAGATTTACACTTTTACACATTGAGTATTTTTGTATTTGTGATTGTTCCATTGTTTGTGCACTTGTTCATTTTCTTATTGAAGTATGCCTTTTTATTTTATATTTTCATTTACATTCACAATTTAATTGACTTAGTTATTTTCATTGCTTAATCATTGCACATTTAATTAAATTTAACATTTGTGAATTAATTTGCATTTACTTAGAATTCTTTTCAAGTTATGTTGTTGTTTAGCACTTGTGAATTAACTTCAAATTTTCAATTATTGCCTAACACTTTTGATTTTCAATTGAATTAATTTTCTTGAATTTTGTGATAAATTAATTTTGATTAAATTTTACTTAATTTGATTCAAGAATTAATTAAACTTTACTTTGTTTTCAAGTAACAGTAATTTTCCTTGATATTGTGAATTTTCTTATAAATTTTGAATTTAATAATAATTTTTTGTATTTAACATTTTTATAAGTGTTTTTATTTTTATACCAGTATATTTGCATTTAATTATATTGATGATAGGTAGAAACATAGAGTGGTAATTGATTTGCTTTCCTTCAATTTACTTGAAGTGACTTAGATCCAGGGAAGTATTTAGACTTCTGAAATCAGGGAAATACTTAGACTTTTAAAGTTGTTGATGGAGTGATGCCCTTTGATTAGTTTAATTACTTACAAGATTACCTCACACCTGTTTTGATGAACTTAGTCTGATTTTCTGCAATACTGGTAAGTGTTAAGGGATCACTGTTGCCTTTAGAGTATTCAGTCGTTTAATACGTGTTATGAGGGTTCAGGTGTCTGGTTTTTGGTGAGGTAATAATCTATGAATGATAACCAGATACTTGGCACTTTGTAACAACTATATATATACATTTATTATATGTATATATATGTATTATATATATATATATATATATATACATATATATACACACACATATATATATATATATACATAGATATATATCTATATACATATATATATATATACTCATATATATATATATATATATGCATTATACTATATATATATAGTATTATATATCATAGTATATATGATATATATTAGTACTGGTAATCTTCTCAGGCAAGAAGATATAGTTGTATTCCACATAGGAAAATAAAAAAGGTATGTCTCAGAAAATGCCCAACAGCTTCGTCCTCCAATGGACCTTTTCTTGGAGCGTTTATTAAGGGAAAAAAAAAAAAAAAAAAAAAAAATATATACATATATATATATATATATATATATATATATTATATCTATATATATATATATTATATATATATATATATGTAAATATACATAATATGTATGTGTGTGTCTGGACGAATTACCACGGATCGTAGCACAATCCTTTGCATATTTGGAAAGTGTTTATGGAAACAAAAGTTTGATGTAAATGAAGGGTTGCTGGACTATCTCTTCTTGCATTCTCTCGGTTTCGTGTTTTGCATCCTTAAACAATAGGAGACAACACAAATGAGAGTGATTTTATTCAGTTCAGGTAGACATGAGAAATTGGCTCCAATTTTAATGTGAAGTTTGTTGTTTATTTAGTTTTATATTTTAATCTCTTAGTCATAACATGAACACAAAAATATTGTTAGTTTAATCAACTGTCTTTACTTGGATAAATTGATAACTTATTAATCATATTTGACGTATAAAATATAAAAGATTAACATTTTGGTGTTGAATTAAGGGGAATCGTGAAATTCTGACACTCGTCATGTCTTCTCTGTGGATTTTCTTTCAATAAAGCCCTGTAATCTTCAGCCTTCACTCTCATGTCTCTTATTCGAGGAAGTCTGGGTCTTCCAATTCTTCTGACGCCCACAGTAGCCCGGCTGACATTCCCGTGCTCTGTTCTTCCAGGGGTTGTGCTAAGGAGATATCCAAACTGCCTCCTGCTTTTCATCATTTGCTCATTTACTTGTGGAACTTTGTAATTTCCATGACGTTATTATTTCCCGCTCTATACCCCCATGTGACTCCTAATATGCATCATAGATTAACTTTACCCACTTTTTAGATACAGTTTAGTTGCTATAAGAAGACTCTTATCCGTTTAGCAATACAGATCACATTAGACAGATGTGTAACCTTAATTTCGCATTCAAAAATAACTAAACACAAAACTCGTTAGCGTGGTTGGTTTAGGCGTCACTGAAGTCCTGATTTCTCCTCTGTGCGCTGTTTCGAATCCACGACAGGACAAAATCATTATCAACTAAAAAAAAAAAAAATTCCCCTTCGGTTAACATATGAAACTATATTAGTTTCGAGGTTGGAATTGGATATTAAATGAAATTCGTAGCTCAATGCACACAAAATAAAGGCCAAGTGATTATTTTCTTTTTCTTGCCAGAGTTGTAAAAGAGTCATTCAGTAGAGCAGAGTGAGGAAATCCGTTTGAATTGGAAAATTGAACAAGAAAAAGTATGCACGAGTTAGAGCTCAAATTGTTAGAATACTTTCAAAATTTCTGTCAAAATAAATTGACGTTTTGAAGATATGTTTATAAATATAGCTAATTTGTTTTATTTTGTCTAAATGTGAGCTTACGGTCTTTATTTAAATTTCGCTATAAATGTATTTACGATGTCTTGATAATAAATATTATTTTCAAATATGGAAATAGTATCACTGACAGAGCATGGTTGTAATCACTATTTTAAGCGTTCTTTCACCTTATATTCATTCTTGCAGAATCTTGAATTCGTGTAAATTGCTTATTTACACGAATTCATTCTGTATAACTGCAGTTTGGACGATGTTAACCTATTAATGCCCAGCTGCAGGAAATCTTACCAACAAGGTCAAACAGTTTTCAACGGGAGACTATCAGGGTCAGAATAATAAAAGGTATTAGTATATGCACAAACATGTTTAATCTTTTTGCTGACTATGCCATATCCTCCTAGCACACCAAACTTAAGCTCAGTATGGTTTTAAAAAATAGTGAGTGAAGATGCCAGAATCTGCAGCACCACCTTGTGAAAACCTGAGTCTTCTTTATATATGTATTTTTTGAATAAATATTTTTAAATTTGATTCTGTAAGGATGAAATTCTTGAATTATACGATAGTGAATTCTGTAACATTATTTTGAATGTAGTATACAAGAACAAAACAGTTTGGCGTGGCAGGACTGGGTATTGGTGCGTACAGATTTACGCAGTTTCAAAATCTTTTGCTTAATATTTCGATATAAGAAATTCATACAAATCTTCGGATACAAATAGCGAAAAACTCCATTACAAACATACATATTTGCAATAATAGACTATTATAAATGTTTACAAATCATGTATATGAGCATATTATTATGCAAATTTCAACACACTTGAATGTTTCTGAAGCCATTAGCTCATACGTTTGTATACTGTAAATGCTTATTGATGCACAAATAATGTGTATACAATCAGTACACTCATACATATATACATACATCCACACACACACGTATATATATATATATATATATATATATATATATATATATATATATATATAATATATGATATATATATATATATATATATATATATACACGCATACGTGCGTGTTTGTTGGTGTGTTTGTGATTTCACTAACAGGTTCATAAAAGCTAACGTTGTCTATTATTTAATGTTATGATATTTCCATGTTAATACTAAATGAGATTCATAACTTATTGGAAGAACTTGATGATGAAATAGTTGATGTTGCAATAACCCCTCCACATGAAGAACCAGATGCATTTGATGATGAAGTCACTTGTAATCCTGTTCACCTATCCTATCATGGAGGATAGTTTCAACTGATGTTATATTTGCTTCTCCTAATAAACATGTTGAACATTTAGATGAAGATGCTGTTCGAAAGGCAAATCAAAATTTAATATCTCAGCAAGATTCTAATGAAGAATCTCTACATTGTCAGTCTAAAAATGCCCCTGATTTCTTGCATCGAAAATTTACAAACCAGCAAGGAAGCACTTTAAATAAACAAAAGGCTCGCAAAATTTGCATTTCTCCTCAAAAGGAAGCTGTTTTGCAGCAAGGCAAGACAAGTAACAATTATTGTAGAAAGAGAGCGTGCACGACAACAGGGCCCCAAAAGACAAAAAAAAAAAATATTATAATTGGCACCAGAATAGGATTCGTGTTGAAACAAATGTATCAGACTTTGTCCAGCAACGTAATGATGATTTGAGAATATTAGAACAGACTACAAAGAACCCTGTGGATTTCATAGACTTATTTTGGACAAATGAGTGGATAAGT
>NC_087214.1:60756212-60776212 GCF_015104395.2 Macrobrachium nipponense | reverse complement strand
GAACGTCGTAGTAGTTGTAGGCAATGAAGACTAAGAAGGAGCGCTCATTGAAGAGAATTCTCTCGCGAAGCTTCCATTCATTGATTCACTAACATTAATCAAAGTACACGTAAGGTTCTGATTACTGGGGAAAATTCTGGTGCCACTTACGAACTTGTTCTTTATCTTTAAGGCACTTTAAACAAATAATCTAATGCTATCGAAGATTGAAGTAACGTTCTTGAGATGTTCTACACTTTCCCAATCAATAATAGTTTATGTCCGCTTCATGTCTTTCCTGATGTTGCTTCCTATCTGAATGTTAAAGACTTCACGGGTCCTTTATCTCCTGGTTCATTTATCACAACAATGGTAATTACGAATCAGATCGCGTTTGGCAGATTCCCTGTTTGCTCTGTTTTATGTGGGGAATTTCATTATATGCCACGAGCCTAATCTAGCCGCAATAGGAGTAAGGGATATGATTTTTCTTTCGCTTCATGATACGTTTCCCGTTTCCATGATTTTGCAACAGAATGCCTGGCAGCCATACGGGTAAAAAATGTGTAATTTTATTTTTTTCATATTCTTTTCGCCTGAGTAGGTTTAGGAAACTAAATTTTTTTCATCCTTGAATGGAGAAAAAGCTATAATAAACCTTAAACTATTCTTAATAACGTTTACCACTTATTGAAAATTTCCCTAAGGGCTTTCAATATTTCCCTCCTCAATATGCTGGCTCACCAGTTCCGCTGTGAAAATGGAAATAATATCCTTTACTGACAACTATTCTAAACCTTTGACATTTGTTTTTCCTATAAAAAGTCACTTATTTGATTATGAACTGAATATAGAAAAATTAGGGAAATATGAGAAATTTATACAATAATTGGCCTAGATGTTCTCACAGACACAATTCAACAACCGTATTATTATTATTATTATTATTATTATTATTATTATTATTATTATTATTATTATTATTATTATTATTATTATTATTATTATTATTATTATTATTATCATTTGTACAATGATAACAAACATACACTATAAATTCACCCCAGGACAGAATTCTGGTACCTATACAAAAGTAAAAAAACAATAAAATAAAATAAGAAGACAAGAAAGGTATTGGAAATTATATATATATATATATATATATATATATATATATATATATATATATATATATATATTATTATTATTATTATTATTATTATTATTATATTCCGTACAATGATAACAACATACACATATAAATTCACCCCCAGGACAGAATTCTGGTACCTATACAAAAGTAAAAAAACAATAAAATAAAATAAGAAGACAAGAAAGGTATTGGAAATATATATATATATATATATATATATATGTATATATATATCTATATATATATATATATATATATATATATATATATGCGCGTATGTGCATGTGTGTGTCAGTGTGTGTGTGTGTGTGTGGTTTTTGTTTAAGTTCCTAACGTTAGATCCAATTGGGCTCTCTCAATGGGATATTTTCCAATTATATTCAAGAATGCAATAATGATTTTGATACCCAAACCAGGAAAAGATACGTGTAAGGTAGAGAATTATAGAACAATAAATATCATTTATAGAAATACATGGTAAAATATTCGAAAAAATAATTAACAACAAATTAGTGTTGTTCCTAGAAGGTAATCAACTACACAATAAAAATCAATATGGAAATTAGAAAAGGAGGAGAAACCCAGATTGCAATATATGAGAGAATTGCACTATCACAAAGAAGAAAGTACCTATGTAACCTAGTATGTAGAGATATAGCCAAGGCATTTGACAAAGTATGGATGCAAGGACTTCAATACAAAATATCACAGCTCAACCTTCCAGGCATTTTTGAGAAAATACTATGCAACTTCATCAAAGATCGAACAGCAGCAATCAAGTCACAAAATTACATAGAGAATCCATTCCCGTTACTAAGTGGAATCCCACAAGGATCTGTACTGAGTCCAACATTATTCAAATTTTATATATATACATTAGATGTGACTCCACCACCAGAGTACTGTACTTATGTCTGCTTTGCAGATGATATAACTCAAATAGTTATACACCCAGAAAAACGTGCACGAAGGAGAGACCCAACTTTGAAAAGACAAGTAGCACGAAAAACAATGGACTAAGTTGAAAGAATAAATCAATTTGAAAAGAAATGGAAGATAAAGATAAATAAATATAAATTCCAACTAGTATCAGTATCTGCATACAAACCTGCACAAATGATGTTAGACCAACCAACAAGGAATTTTACAAAAAGCACAGGAATACTAGGAATGCAATTCGGACAAAGAGGAATATCAAGACGTGTGAGAGAAACGCTAAGAATAGCAAGAACATAAATTACAAAGCTAATATGAACACAAAGGAATATGAACACAAATATCAAAATCCATTTCCACAAATGTTTAAGGGTAGGCTCCACTTTAGGGGGTGCCGATCGTAAAAAATATTTGCCAAAAATACACTAATCAAGACAGGCTAATGAAATTTTCAGGCATTATTAGCACTATAATCATGCATATTCCCTGTGAGTTTTATCATCCTACAGGGAAAATTAATGATTTTATGAAAAAAAATGTGAAAAAACGGAAATTTCCGGCCCCTCGTACTGAAGGTTATTTGGTGATTGGTGAGAAACTACAGTCTTGAATAGAAATTCGGTCTGACAGAATGTTGGTATATCCACCTGGAACATGCACCAAAAAAATATCAAAATAAAAGAAACAGTAAATAAGCACGTAATAACAAAAAAGAGCAACAACTTTGTAAGTTCAGCAAAAGCCCCGCCGAAATATCAGACTATAGCTAGAAGAAATATTCAGGAAAAATTTAAATCTCGATTTAGGGACAAAACCTTTTGAGAGTTTGTAGTTATTATGTTACTTGATAGCCTAAAACATCTAAAAATTATATTATTTAGGACAATCAAAGAAAAAACCACCCCCACCACCCTTTTTTTTTTTTTTTTTTTTTTTTTTTTTTTTTTTTTGTTTTTTTTTTTTATTTTTTTTGGAGGTGGGTTTTCTTTGATTGTCCTAAATAATATAATTTTTAGATGTTTTAGGCTATCAAAGTGACATAACAACTACACAAACTCTCAAAAGGTTTTGTCCCTAAATCGAGATTTGAATTTTTCCTGAATATTTTCTTCCTAGCTATAGTCTGATTTTTCCGGCAGGCTTCGCTGAACTTACGAAGTTGTTGCTCTTTTTTTGTTATTACGTGCTTATTTACTGTTCTATTTTGATAATTTTTTTTGTGCATGTTCCAGGTGGATATACCAACATTTTGTCAGACCGAATTTCTATTCAAGACTGTAGTTTCTCACCAATCACCAAATAACCTTCAGTAAAAGGGGCCGAAAATTTCCGTTTTTCACATTTTTTTTCATAAAATCATTAATTTTCCCTGTAGGATGATAAAAACTCACAGGAATATGCATTATTATAGTGCTAATAATGCCTGACAAATTCATTAGCCTGTCTTGATTAGTGTATTTTTGGGGGAAAAATTTTTTTACGATCGGCACCCCCCAAAGTGGAGCCTACTCAGACCAGTAATGGAAAATCTACCAATACTCAGGTGTTTAACATTACAAAAATTACAAAATAAGATACTAAGGTCTACAGTGAGGAACAATCAGGAAGATGATAATCTGAATATAGAACTAATACACAAAAATACAAAGTAGAACCAATTAATCAGAGATTAGACAGACTAGCAACCAAAATATGGAGTAAACTAGTTCAATACAATGGTGAATTAACAGAAGAATAGGAAGCAGAAGAAATTACCCAAATAACATATACCACAGATGATGGAGAAGAGTTACTTCATTTATTCATCACGATGAACCTCGACCATTACACAATTAAGAAATGTCTTGTGAAAAATTAATATGTGGAATTTACTATGTAAATATATTGCAAAATCATTATAAGTTAACATTAAGGTTAAAATTAGAAAATTGGAACTTTTGTTAAACAGAATAATACTATTAAGAAATAGAATTTAAAATATGTGATCTGTACAATTCCCCACGTTAATATGATGTAAAATCATTATTGTAATATGTTAATATTAAGGCCATAGTAAAAGAAATTGTACACTTACCCAAATAGAATCGTGGATAAACCACACTTTACATTACTCTTACTAATACTTAACTTTTTAAACTATTCCCTACCATGGTCAGCCAACTAGCTGCCCTCACTCTATTTTCACCCATCTTACCTATCAGCTAAAAAAAAAAAAGAAAAAAAACTAAAAAAAAAAAAAAAAAAAAAAAAAAAAAAAAAAAAAAAAAAAAAATCCAATAGAGCAAGCTAAGCTCCACTTTAAAGACAAACACGTTCCGTTATATAGGCTATTCATAGTATGGAATGTTTGATTGCGATTGTACTGTCCATTATTCAGTAGAGGAATGACTTCTGGAATTCATATTTGGTTGCTCTTAATTGAAATATTTTACCTTTGGTTTTTACAGATATGGGTGAAAATACAGGGAAATTTATTTAGTTATTTTCACATAAAATACTAGTTCTTTTCCTTTTAGCACAAATTGCTAATGGCTATCGCGGTAATGATTGTTGCCATATTTCTGAGGCGCAACAAGATGTGTGTTTCAAAAAGAAGTAATCTCCAGGTGTTGAACCAACAGTGACACATGCAGCTGCAGAGTAAACATGGAATATGCATTATTTGCGTACAGGTCGACAAAAGGTGGTAGCCGAACTCTGAGCATGTTACTACGTATCACTATGTGACAACGTACAGTTTGTGGCGGCGTTCAGTGTATTCTAACGCCTAGGTGAATGCCCGGTGATCTGCGATCTCGGCACAACTCAGCGCAGATCACAGCATTGGGGGTGTCCGATCAAAAGTCGCCTTGGATACAGGCGAGCGAACCGAAGTGCCCGTCAGCATTTTGGCACCGAAGGTTCTTGAACAGTGGTTCTCAAGCAGATTATTCCCGGGCCAAGAGATGTTGCTGGTGGCAGCACTGAGTACAATCAATATAAAATGTGACATTTAGGTCTAATCCTCCATAAATGGCTTAATTATAAGTAATACCTACAAGCAGTGTCCAATTACAAGTAATCCAAACAATAAAAACTGAATGGAGACAATAGATTTTATATTCATCTTTTAGGTATGATTTAAAACATTCCTGTGCAGGCAATCAGTTTATTATTCATTAATTCAAGTAACAGTCTTGATATTCATTTTTCATATAACAGTTTAGAAAAAGGGAATTCTTATAGTATTCTCTCTGCCAGAAGAAGCCTCAAAGCTGCTTCAATATTCATATCAGTCAGCTTTTTGCGATATTTATTCTTAATGAAGTGCAGTACGCTAAATGACCTCTCACAATAAACTGTTCTTAGAAATATTGACAACAAAAGAATGGCAATAGCGGCAATCTATTTAAAGCAGCACTTCTTGAGAGAGAAAAAAGGACAAAAAGATGAATGAAAAATTGAGGTAATGGGGTTCTTCCTACTGCCTCTCTAGAGGTAATCCTTCTCGAGGAGTAGCTTTAACGCGTTTTCTTACTAGCCTGCCACCTGGAGAGAGAGAGAGAGAGAGAGAGAGAGAGAGAGAGAGAGAGAGATAACCAGACTTACTGCGCTAACGTTAAACGATGCAAAATCGTATTCGTGCGCTAAAGTAAAAACCAACTCAGAGCAGTCTGACGCCAAGCTAACGCAATCTCTTTCGACACGAGATTTTGGCGATTTCTTTTGTGCAAAGGAAACCTGGCACTGTTTCCTGGTAATTATAACACTTTCTAGCTACCTCGTGCTTTCATGCATAGCACAGAAAAAAAAAACCTAGGGCTAGTGATTGAAACTTTTCTCTCACGTAACTAAATTTTTGGCATGCACGCAATCCTAAGCTTTTCCTACCTCTAACTGAAGAGATGGCTGTCAAAATTTGGTTTTACTCCTAACAATAAATACCTAAAACTTGAATAGCAACCCCTTACCTGTTGTGGGGGTTTCCTTCTTTCCTTTGCTCATATGGGCTTACTGGCGCTGGGATTTCAGGTCTGTTATTCTTGTGAAATTAACTCTAGCAGTTGCTAATTGTTGACATCATGATTGCACTGACTGAGAAATTCTTCAGTCATGGTCGCCACTTTCATAATCTAGACTATTTGCTTAGACAATGACTGAACGCATCTGACTTAATCGAAAGGAAGGCCTTAATAAGGTTTAGTTTATGAACAGAATTTATGGCTTAGGGCCGAGATTAGATTTCAAAGGAAAAATGTAAAGAAAACTC
Organism: Macrobrachium nipponense; assembly: GCF_015104395.2. NCBI lineage: Eukaryota > Metazoa > Arthropoda > Malacostraca > Decapoda > Palaemonidae > Macrobrachium > Macrobrachium nipponense. The sequence continues at coordinate 60,769,895 of NC_087214.1, read as the reverse complement.
TAAAGATCAAATTTAACCCTTAATGGACAGATAGCTCCCCAGGAGTAGTAATAACAAGTTTGGGGTAGTGGATGGATTGATGCTGTGGATAAGTAATATTAAGCGCCATCGATTTGGAAAGAATCAGGCGGGAGAGAGGTGCCAATACTTCTATAGCCCATAAATTCACTAATGGTAACGTTTACACTGGCTAAAATCACCCGTCTGGACTCTGGCGACTGGCCTCTCAGGGGTTGCTAATTTGGCGCTTTTAGCGCTAGATTTAGCGCCTTTTTTTTTTATCTCATTTAGTGTGAAATTATCTTGTTTAGTGTTTTAGCGCTTCTTTGAGCTCATTTATTATTTATTTAGCGCAAAAATAAGCTCTTTTGAACAATTTTATTACAAAGAGAAGTATAGAAAGGTACAAGTCATTAAAAGAAAAGAAAAAAAGGAAATTGAAATCATGTCTGGTGCTGGGATTTGTACACGTTCACTATTGCATACGCTACGTATGTAACCCACAGATGCATAAAGGTACTCTTCTCTTCAAGATACTGGGATTTTAGGTGGCATAGGAGAGTCTGTAAAGTTACTTTGAACACGTTCGCTATTGCTTTCGTTCATGTTTAAACCAAATGCGTAACGGTCCACTGTTGGCACTGTATGATTTGCATCACACTCCTCTTCTCTTCATGATTTCTGAACAGTTCAATAAGTCCGCGTTCATCAGCCCAGTTGATCACTGTGAGAAGTGGTTAACAATTTGTGAATTACCGAATTTACCGGAGTTAAATCATTTTTTGTTTGTTATATATTGACAACGAACAAGAAATGCTTACATGTTAGGTTCGAGTGGCTAAAAGACCCTAAATATCAAAGCTGGTTAAGGAAGAGAGATGGAGATGATAGGAAATGCTCATGCAAGTACCTACTGCCGTTGTGTATTGTCTGCCAAATTAAGTGACATTGAGAGAGACAGAAATATATAAAATACATAAAACCAAGAAAGCTGAAGTCATTTTCCACTCGGCTACAAACTACTCTTCAGTTTGAAAAAATAAATAATGATGTAAGAAAGAGGGAAATATGGCACTTTTCATAGCAGTATGCTGTGCCTAGTAGAAAAATGATTGTCATATTCTTAGATTAGTAAAATTGGATGACTATGATGCCAGTGGTATTTGTAATGCTTTGAAGAAATCCTTAAAGAAATTTGGTCTCGAGTTATCAAGACTTGTTGCAATAAGGATAGATAATTCCTCAGTTATGACTGAACGCTTTTTATTAGCTCTTTTTATTGTATATCTAGCGCTTTTTTTTAGCGCATTTTGTGGTTGATTCTATGAAAAATCTACAGTTGGCAACTCTGGCCGCCCCAATTCACTTCAGTTCTGCTTCTGATTTGAAGAGTTAATGTACTACGTCTCTGTCTCACATGACGTCTTTTTGTAGATTTGCTCATAAATATACCAATGGGTTTTTTGTTCTTGTCTTTTACAATAGTATGTCAGTGGTAAATGTAATTTTGCAAAGAAATATTAGAAAAAATAGGTACAAATATGAAAAAGTTACTGAATCTTCGTTCTCGTTAAATTTATGTAAATATTTTTCAACAAATATGTTAAGAATTTGTTACTGATTTTATTTCTTATCTGTTTTGATATTGTGTGAGCTGTAATTGTAATTTTACAAAATAAAATAAAATTATTTATTAAAAAAAAACATAAGTTGTTAAAATGTTTGACTGTCTTGTAAAAGAGGCCCCCCATGGGGTTGTACAGTCATTTTCAAGTTCTCGTGGAAGGTTGGGAAAGTTTTTTTTTTTTTTTGTCTTTAACCATGTGCATTTGCATATCTTCCTCTTTCCATTGATGTTTTTTTTTCGTATATTGGCCAACCTCAAAGTTTACCTGCCCTGGGGAGCTGCATATTGATTTTTTTACTCGTCCAGTAAGGTTAAAGGAAATATATTTACACGTTAATTCCTCGACTTACTAGGACTCTCGAGGTCCAGCTTATTACTGAAAGAACAGTTGCTTGTAGCACTGAAATCAAGTGGTCGGGTTGCCTTTTTGCTGAGGACTTGGAGCACGAATATGGGGTGCCCCGAGCTTTTTAAGGATAAAGAAGTCAACCTCTCACAGCAGGAATGAAGGCAATACGATATCTGAAACAAAGGACTGATCAAATGCGGTGATACCGCCAAAATCTTCCGACTAGCTTAATATATCTCTTACATTCTCAGAATCCCCTCAAAGGCCAGGAAATGACTGAATTACCTCACAGGAAATTATTGTATTGAATGGGAGGGTGTGAAACACAGACACCAACTTACAATGTCTCCCTTTGTAAGTTTTCTTCGTAGCAACTACTAAAACTGGAGGTCATTCAAGCAATGAGCACGATTAAATCTCATTCAAGGGAACCACAGAGCTTAAATTAGATTAACTTCATAGAACAGGGCTGCATGGCTGTGGGAGGATAACAAGGGTTAGCTATGAAGGTTCGCACAAGTGTAGAGAGAGAAAAAAATTCAGTAACAGAGACAAAAGTGACTGCCAACTACCCCCGCACTTTACCGTCTTTTGCCGTTGGTTTCCGCTTCTTAAAAGGGCGCAGATGAAGGAAAGGATCTCCACTTGAATGCCGTTAAGGTAGGATCCATAATGTAGCCACATGAAACACAAAGGCAGAGGACAAGGGGACAGCCCCTCAGATACGAGTAGCTCTAAAGTGAGTTTCTCTCGCTGACCTCTTTTATTAACTCCGGCAGCTTCTGGCTTAATTCTCGGTTTTTGGTATCTGATGCTGGCGGTTTCTGCCAAGACAGGCAAGCAGCAGTACAAACGAAGGGAGAGAAGCACAGATCAGAGAGAGAGAGAGAGAGAGAGAGAGAGAAAGAGGTTTCTTGCCATTGTTCCTTTTCAAAATTTACATTACTGAGTGGCAAAATGGGGAAAATATATAATATGTTACATGTTGGTATGCAAATACAGAAATACAAAAATAAATGCAGAAAAAGAAATACAGAAATACAGGAAAAAATTATATTTTATTGCGTATTATTATATATATATATATATATATATATGATATATATATATATATATATATATATATATATTGGCCTCATGATTTTGGAAACACGTCACCTTTGATAAGGTTTAGAGAAACGAGACCTCTCTCTCTCTCTTCTCTCTCTCTCTCTCTCTCTCTCTCTCTATTTGTGTGTGTGTGTGCGTAGGCCAAAGACTGAAATCGTCAATGAATGTAACAGTGGAACCATTTCCCTACGGGCAGTGACTACTAAATGACAAGAAAGACAACGGTCACTGCTACAATCGCACTTTAAGTGTGCTTTACAGAAGCTACCATAAACAGGAAGTCATTGTTAAGTTTTAACATTTTCAGAAAATCCGCTTTACGGGTTTTTGGATGAATTGCCAAATTGTTTTTTTTTTCCTTCTTCTTCTTCCTCTTCAAAATAAATAATAAACTAAGCATTTACCTTTTGCAGCTCCTAGCATTCATTTGACTCAGAAATAGAATTTATTTTATACTACATAAAAAAGTGCTTATTCTAATAGCAAAATACGTAAAGAAATAAAGAAATTTATAAGTAAATCTCTGTATCATAATAAATAAACCACGTGTTGACAAACTTACTATGTAATCTAACCTGCCATTTATAAGTGATCTATGTTACAAATTCATTATAAAAGAACTAAAAAACATTTTTAAGTATAGCTTTGCTCACATTAACCCCAAATTCTTTTTTGCCAGCAACCTTACTAATCAAGCGTTGTTGAATCATAAGGATAAACTACCTTCAGATCCCGTGTCCTATATTTACGAGCGTGAGAGTCATTCCAGACAAGATCTAAACAGTAAGGTAGTTCTCCTGGCACTGGTTGCTTCCTGGCCAAGACAATCAGCTCGCAAATTTTACAACGTATTGAGGAATGCAACACAGTTAGACAACTTGAGAATTTGAGCTTTCTTGTAATCCGTCATGAAGAATCATTATTGGGAATCTCTGAGTCGATCGAAATATCATTTAGAAAGCCGGATCTTAACCTTGGCAGTTCATCTTATCCCCTGTTTTTGCTGTAATTTGTTCAATGTTTTATTATTTTCATTGTAAATTAGTCACTTTTTGTTTAACTCACTGTGTAATTTATTGATATCATTGTCAATAATGGAGCTTCTTATAATGACACAGCATCAGGATTTGATGACATTCCTTATGCTATGATAAGGCATGTATCAATAAACACAAAGCTTTTTATTTTAAGTATTATAAACAGTATATGGCGTGACACCAGTTGCCCAACTGTATGGGAACTAGCAATTATTTTAGAATTTATTAAGCCTGATAAGTATAAGTTTTTACCAAGCTACCGACCAATTGCACTAACTTGTTGTCTCTGCAAGACCATGGAAAATACGATCGATGCAAAGCTTGTCTGGATCTTGGAAAAAAGGGCATTTTATCACCTGCACAATGTGGATTTCGAAAATTGCACACGACAACAGACGTCCTAGCCCGGCTTCATTCATCTATTTGTGAGTGATTTGCCTCCAAGGAGCATCACGTGACTGCGTTCTTTGACCTTGGAAAGGCATATGACACCGCTTGGAGTTGTGGGATTATTAAAGTTATGCATGAATGTGGATTAAGGGGGGAGTTGTCATTATTCCTGAGAGCAATTTTAACACAGGCACTTTCAGCTAAGAGTTGGCAATACTCTGTCTGAAAGAAAATGCCAAGTAGAAGGAGTCCCTCAAGGTAGCGCGCTCAGCGTTACTCTGTTTGCCTTGGTAATAAATGGAATTTCTTCAGTTATTCCTGATGATTTCCTTCATACAATTTTTGTGGATATTTCCATATCATTTTCTGGAGCAAGAATATCCACAATTGAAAGAAAACTTCAGTTGACAATTGAAAGGCTTTAAGTTCTCTAACAGCAAACCTGTTGCTGTTCATTTATGCTTCATTCGTGGACTACATCCTGATCCTGATGTATATCTTAAAGGACAAAGAATCCCATATATATATTATATATATATATATATATACTATATATATATACTATATATATATATATATATGAGATATGATTTTTAGGCTTAGTTTTTGACCGAAGGTTGACATGGGCGACACATCTTAAGATGCTGAAAGCTAAATGCCCAGAAATTTTAGATATCTTTGAATTCCTAGAACACACATTCTTGAGATATGATCGCATAACACTTCTTAGATTGCACAAAACCCTCATACTATCCAAGTTGTTATATGGATATGAAATATATTCTTCGACCACGGCTAGTCGTTTAAGAATTTTAGACTGTGCATCATACTGGCATTAGACTAGCCACAGGTGTTTTTAAAACTTCACCTATTCCAAATCTGCTTGTTGATGCTGGAGAACTGCCTTTGGAATTTATCGTCAGTCTTCTGTCATCAGATACTGGTAAAAGTGCAGAGAGAGAATTTCTGTGGCTAATATGAGGCTCATCCTAAATCAGTGCAACCATACAGATATAAAACAAAACAACTGTTGAATAGCCTGAATCTGACCAGTAGTGGAGTGATTCCTAAACAAACCCTCCCTGTAAATTGCCTGGAATCTCTTTCTGTCATTATTTTACAGGCTTGAAGAGAAATATGGCAGAAGAAGCAATTCAGTCCATTTTCTGAGAACATTCAGAATGTCATCAAAGTATTGATTTTATATTCGCAGATGACTCCAAAATCCAATGCTGGCTTTGGATTTGGAGTTCATTCTAATGGTTTCAATCGGAGAGGTGCACTTCCTCTAGAGGCATAAAATTTTACAGCAGAGCTTTATGGGATTTTAACTGTTGGTAAAAAAAAATAGCTACGATGGAAGATGACAATTTTACAATTTTTAGTGATGCAAACCAGCGTTTTAAAGACTTCAGTACATTTTAACCAACAACCATTTAGTTTTATAGACTCTAAAGTGGCTTGTCATCATTGAGCCCAAAGGTATCAGAGTGGAATTTTGCTGGGTTCCAGCACGTGTTGGTGTGCCTGGAAATGAAGAGGCTGCAGCAGAACTACTTCCAAGGAGATGTTCAATATTAATAACACAGTGATTTCTGGCTGAATATCAGGCGGTCTTTATGTGATATTTGGCAACAGCGTTGGAACTCTTTAGACCAGAATAAGAAGAGAGAGATCAAAAGTATCATATCCCTTGGAAGTCTAACTTTATTCCCCTAAGATGGGAAACTGGGAGCACCTACAGATTCGCGGGCCCACTCGACCGCCGACCAAAATCGGCGGAAGAACACCAAAACCAATATGGCAGTGATCCCAAAACAACAACAAACAAAGTAGGGAGCGACTGCATATCCGCGACGATCGATTTATGTGTGCTGTCAGTAAGGCCGTGGCGGAACGGCGCTTCGCGCCTTATCCGCATGTTTAAAGATTCTTGGCAAGCACAGCATGTTTTGGCAAGAGTAATTGCGCTGCGCACGCTAACCACAGGGGTTACAGTAAGGCTACTTACCGTGGCGGATGGATTTGGGTGTCGCGCGGCCCGGGAAACTGGCCCGGGAATCTGTAAACTACCAGGAAACTGCCCTCTGTCGTCTTCACATTGGTCATACTCATTTAACACATGAATCTTTAATGACAGGCAGGCCTTGTCCATACTGTGAGGATTGTCTAGTCCTTGACTGTAAAGCATTTGCTGGTCGAATGCCCCAGTCTTGGGGATTAAGTTCGATACGGGGTGGGGATGGTGGATACATCCTCACCAAGATCCTTGGAGAGGATGTGATGTATGATGCGAGTGGTATTTTTAAATATATTTCAGAAGCTGGAGATTTACATAAGATATAATCTTATTTTCTACAAGTTACTTATATCTTTTATAAGCATGCTGCACTATGTAAGATTTTAATTGACATGGGCGTCAATACCTTCAGATCATTCATTCATTCATTCATTCAATAACTGGAAAGATTTTATCAACATTCTACAATATTGTCAGTTTTACTCAGTTTTGCCTGCCAATAATGATTATTTATTCTTTTTGCGATAAAAACTGTGATGTCTCTTTTAGGCTTGAGAATGTTGTTGTGAAGAAGTAACGAAACTTGTCGCTAATAAGATGTAGTAATTCTTAACCTAAGCTCTTCTTTTCTTGTGAAGTTTTATATAATAACTTTCATTTTACCAATTCGTCTCACTATTAGCCTTCTGGCACTTAGTCAGTTTTGTTGTTGAAATTATTTCATTAACTTTCAGTGTTCTCAAATTTTATTATTAAGTGGTAAAGCTTCATTTTCTTTTTATTTATTCATTTCGCATTAGCCTTTGTTTATGTCATATAGATTGCATTCACATTATCGGTAAAGTTATTATAAACCTATAAAAGAATGAACCTTGTTAGTGAAATTCCAATTGAATTTTTTCAATCTGCAAAAACATACTAAGTTAATGAAAATGCTTTTATATGAGCAACTTTAATATCATAAAGTATTGCCTAAAACTTGTGTTTGTATGCTGTCAAAATACATTTCAGAAAACAAAGAGAACATATAAAGAACAATTCAGGAGAAGCCCACTTCTTTCTGAAATAAAAACGATCTACTAAGAAAACCTTTTGGCAGAACTTTCTTTGTTACCCCGCTGTGTATAAAGGTCTCTTCAGGCAAGAGCTAGAAATCAGGGGTCATTACGTATGTCGGTCACTGTTTGTAATTTAAAAGAAGAGTACGAAAAGCCGTTCCAGTCACGCAGTCACAATTCTCTTAGCGGTCCTTCCATCATATTTGACTTTTGCTCAGTCTCAACAAACATCTCTCCCTTTCTCCAGATTCAATTTGCAATTCCAATCTGAAAGGGAGAGCACGTCAGTGTTTCCTTTTGAATAAAACAAGCAAGAGTTGGAAACGCTTGAAGGGATAAAACACAAAGGAAAAACACAATGGTTTATTCAAGACCAACACAGTTCTCATACAGATTTGTTGAGAAAGCGGTCTGAAATACACGTGCAGGTTCCTCCGATTATTATTGTTGACAATTCAGTATCGCAAAGATACCACTGTATATATTTTATTCCTTATCATTTCGTAAAAAGCTTGGTTATGTTATCATCATCCCAGATATTTCAGCCAATATGACATTTTTATCAGGTAACAGTGTACAAATATCAAAGGAGAACTGTTAAGATCTCTACATTTTACTGGAGTTTTGCTTTGCTACATAGGTGTTCTGGTTTCTTTTCAAGCTCTTTGCTTTTGGTAAAAGAGACGACTTTGGTTCCTAATCATAATCAGCTTCTTTGATGTAATTTTGTTGCATTTACCCACGTAATTTTCTATGCCTTTCGTATCGTAGGTAGAGTGAAACCGAATCAGGCTTTTATTAGCTAAAGGACAAAAATAAAGGAACAGAAATCTATATATATATATATATATATTATATCATATATATATATATATATATATTCTTACAATTCCACAATGGTCCCGTGGGTGAAGTAGAGATCCTCACGTGAAAATGAACGAAGGAGGTGCCAAGACTCAACTTTTATTCCAAAGTCATCTTGTAAGGTAAGGTAAGAGTACTAAACAATTTTAAGAAAACAACTTACACAAGGAATCAATATGAGGTCACAAATAACAATAAAACAAGTCAACAACCTGCTTAAGTATGCAAATAAACATTGTTCAAAACAAAAAATGCACTTAGCGGAAATATGCAGTTACTACAAGTAGCAGTACAAAACTATCTGTTTGTAAAATATCTAACAACTCGTTTAACTTTTAAATCATTAAGAACAAAGCTTTTCAACCATTCTTCCATCTTAAAATAAAAACCATCGCTCATATTCATGTTGCTAAAAGAACTAATGAGGCATCCTCCAACTTACAATCTGTCATCCATTGATGAACTTCTAATAACAACTCTGGCTGAATTCCAGTCTATAGGGTGTTCAAAGTCTCTCACGTGACAAAAAAAATGGCACTTGAACTGTTTGCAACCCGTACATTATATTTATGCTGCATAACTCTCTTACGTTTTGTTCCTTGCCAGATTGTCCAATATAAGGTAAATTACAAGTTGGGCAATTAATTTTGTACCCCACTCCTGTTGGCATAACTGGTTTATTACAAACAATGAATTCTTGACAGATGAATCATGGTTAAAAACAACATTCATTTTCAGACATTTCAGGCTACGTACAACGGTATTGCAAAAGTAAAATATTTTCAATTTCAAAATTACTTGATTTTTCGTGACTACAGAATGCTTTTTGGGCACTTTGGACGCAACTATCAATAAAATACCCTGGGTAACAGAATTCTCCTGCAATTTCATAGATGTTCTGAATTTCCTCTGCTAGGAATTAAGGATCACAAATTCTATATGGTCGTAAAAACATCCATGAAATGACTGATCGTTTTATCTTGGGGTGATGACTGGAAAAATTATGAATGAAAGCATTCACCTGCTGTTGGTTTCCAGTATAATTTGAATTTAAATCCGTTGTCGGTTCTCATAACGACTGTGTCAAGAAATGGTAGGGTTTTATTCTGTTCTATTTCCAATTTGAACTTTATGGTTGGAACCAGACAATTCAAAAGTTCTAAAACCCTCAAGGGGTCACGATCCCGTGGCCACAGGCATATTATGTCGTCGACGTATCTGTACCATGTCAGAGTTAACGTAATGATATTTGGTCGGTATCTGATTTTTACTGCGATTTGTAGTAACTGCATATTTCCACTAAATACGTTTTTTTCTTTCTTTTGAACAATGTCTATTTGCATACTTAAGCAGGTTGTTGGCTTGTTTTATTATTATTTGTGACCTCATATTGCTTTCTTGTGTAAGTTGCCTTTTTATTTAATTGTTTAGTACCCTGTAGATGGTTTTGGAATAAAAAGTGAAAATCTTGGTACCTCCTCCTTTCATTTTCACGTAAGGATAAATTATATACTATATATATATATATATATATATATATATTATTATATATATCTATATATTATATATATATATATATATATATATATATATATATATGTAGTATATATATATGTATAGTATATATATAGTATATATATATGTATATATATATATATATATAATATTATACTATATATATACATATATATATTGTCCCGGAGAGTTCCAAATACCTGGTTATTATAATTACCAATCATAAAATTCAAAGTTGCCTCACAGCAGCCGGATCCTTGAACTTTTCTAACAAATACGACTGAGTACTCTAAAGGCAACAGTGATCCTTTATAAAAGCTTATTACATATATGAGAAATCAGACTAAGTTTATCAAAACAATTGTGAGGTATTCGTATAGGCTTAAGTTAATTAAAGGGCATCACTCAATCAAACAACTTTAACTGCCTTCCTAGTTATAGTCACGTCAGCAAAAACTGAAGGAACAAAACATCTATCTTTCTGCCGTATGCACACAATTAATCCTTCCACTGGTGGTCCATAAATGAAACACTGTTATAAACATTTTAACTACAAAAATCTATTTTCGAATTCAAAAGCAATAAGTGGAATTCACAATCTTACTTTGAAGAGAATTAACTATTGCTTGAAGACAACACAAAATTTAATTAATTCTCGAATTGAATTATTATACAAAATTAAATCACAAAAATGTTAATTTATGAAGAAATCAAATTAACCAAATTTAAACTAGTAAGAAACACTTAAGATTTGAAAAGAAAATCTAAGTAAACGAAAATTGAATCGCCACAGTTCTTAAAATGTGAAATTAAATCAAGTTAAATTACCAAAATATAAAATGTGAATAAATAAGAGATTGCAAGCACACAAAACATGCAAAGATGTTAAAAAGATAATTAAACAATTCAGATGACAAAATGTAACCGAAATCAATAGTTTGAATATCCCATCTTCAAAATTCAAAAATCGTATTTAGCCATGGTCAAAATACATAATTCACTCTACCTTTACCTCAAATTTTGGCTTTTGCTGCAGCTTCAAAATTCACCAAACACTTGATAGTGTTTCATAATTTAATGTTGTAACGTCTGTTTAGATTTTACAATCAATTACACAAACGAAATTCCACAAGAAATTTAACCAAATAATAAAGAATGACCTGTACAAAATCTTTACTTTTAGTTTACAAGTTTAAAACTGTGTGATTTATAAATAGAGAGAGAGAGAGAGAGAGAGAGAGAGAGAGGAGAGAGAGACGAGAGAGAGAGAGAGAGAGAGAGATAGACTCTACAATTAATGTTACACGCAAGGTACACAGTCTCTAAATAATAAGAATTCTATTTCTCATTATAAGCAAAACTCTTAAATGACGACATGAAATGTTCTAGAAAGGAAAATGACGTCACTTTCTCAGTAAAACATCTTTGAACTTCTGGTTCTATGTGACTAACTCAAATTGTATGATGTCATTATCAAGAAACAATTTAGGTCCAAGGTACTCTGCAACCTTGCAAAACATTGTGCAATTGCCATGTGCTTTTACAGAATTATCTTTCAGTAATTCTCAAAAAGTATTTGTGACTTTAAGAAAAAATTACTTTGGACAAAGCCTTCACATGTTCGATACATCCAGCATTCGGCTAATCATGATTGGCACGTTTATTAAACACGAAAGAGCAAAACCTTCCCTTATCTCTTGACTGAGGCAAAATCTTGCGTGACTGTCAACTCACTTATCCCTTGCGATGACAGCTCGAAGCAAACAAAAGCGTTCGATAGCACAAATAAAAAACACGTTAGTGGGAGAACAAAATCCGCAATAACAAAATTCCGTTATTTTTTGGTAATTCTAAATTATGCTTATTGTAAAATAAGAATAATTTAGAATTGTAAAATAAGCAGAATTCGTGATAAAATCAAGTCAATAAATTCATAAATTATAATAATTATAAATTAATATGTATATATATATTATTATAAGATATATATATATATATATATATAATATATCTATTATCTATATATATTATTTATAGATAATATATATAATAATATATATATAATATATCTCAGATTATATAGAGATTATAATAAGATAGTATATATATATATATAATATTGTTAATAAATGTATACATAAAATATAAATATATATATATATTATATATTATATATACTATAGAGTAGAGCTTATTCGATATATCTTATATATCGATATATATATATAGCATATATATATATATGTATAATATCGTAGATTATTATTATATATCAATATATAATATATATATATTATATATTTAGAATATATATATATATATATTTGGCTATAGATATATAAGATATTACTTATATATAGACGATATATATATATAGTAGTATATATATATATATATCGATATATATATGTAAGATATAGATATATCCTATATATATATTATAATATATTAATTTATATATAGATATATATCTCTATATAGATATATTATATATATATAATATATATATTATATAGATATAATAACATATATATATAAAATATATAATAGATATATAGAAGATATATATATATATATTTATATTAGATATATACATATATATATTATTTACATATATATATTATTACATATACATATACATCGATATATAGATATATATATATATATATATATATATACAAAATTGGGATATATCTATATATAGATATATAGATATTCCATATCTAGAATATATATCTAATATATAATATATTCTAATAGATATCTATAATAGATTAATATATATATATATTATATATATATAATATATATATAATATATATACGACCACTGTCCAGACGTACAGGGCGATTATTCACATGTTAAAGAAGATCAAGGGCAGGAACACGAAGAGATTCACACTATCCTTTAATCCTACGTTTCGTGACAACATCGCCACATCTTCAGGGATTTTTCTACAAAATAAAGTACAAAATGTTAACATAAAATAAGAGCTGATCACAAGATCCAATAGTTGAAAAGTAAAAACAGTTTAATGGAAAATTACAACTCTGCATACTTAAATTACATGCACACTTGATTAAAACAGACCAGAAATACCAAACAACTTACAAATGACGAGAAGAATATTTAAATATTAAAGCTAAATTACACAAAGATAAAAGTAATAACAAATATCATAAAAAGTAAAAGTCATATATTCACAAAACCCACAGCCAAAAACAGCTGAAAGGTTGGTTAAGTGTTGAGCTGTTTTTGGCTGTGGTTTTGTGAATATATGACTTTTACTTTTTATGATATTTGTTTTTACTTTTATCTTTGTGTAATTTAGCTTTATATTTAAATATTCTTCTCGTCATTTGTAAGTTGTTTGGTATTTTCTTGGTCTGTTTTAATCAAGTGTGCATGTAATTTAAGTATGAGTGTTGTAATTTTACCATTAAACTGTTTTTACTTTCAACTATTGGATCTTGTGATCAGCTCTTATTTTATGTTAACATTTTGTACATTATTTTGTAGAAAAATCCCTGAAGATGTGGCGATGTTGTCACGAAACGTAGGATTAAAGGACAGTGTGAATCTCTTCGTGTTCCTGCCCTTGATCTTCTTTAACATATATATATATATATATATATATATATAATATTATATATATATATATATATATATATATATAATATAGCTCTATATATATATACTATATATATATATTA
>NC_087214.1:60743712-60753712 GCF_015104395.2 Macrobrachium nipponense | reverse complement strand
CAGGGCACGAACCCCCGGTCCAGGCAAGTCTATTATCGAGAAAAAATTCCCCTTCTGTTAAGCATATATGAAAAATGTATTGAATTCCGAGGTAGAGCGAATTAGATATTAAAGGACATTGTAGCTCGATATATGTATATGAATCACGGAAATGTGATATGACTTATATACATATATATATATATATATATATATATATATATATATATATATATATATATTGTTCTGGATTTAAGCCAGAACCAAGTAAAAGTAACTCCTTATAGGAAAGAAATTCAGACATACTTATGTTGCCCATCTCCACTGAGCCTACGATTTCTTTGAATCATCTTATTCTGTTCCTATTGGCAGCCCAGAATTAATCTCCGCAGGTATCCTGCAATGGGAAGAGCCTTATCAATAACCAGAGGAACAAGAAGTCGGGACATATGCCCGTGGGAACCGACATTAGAAAACCAGGAGGCAACCTGCATTTGCTGTCAGAAGCGTCCCAGCTAACCAGCAGTTCACTCCTTTCCCCTGCCCCCCCATTTTGGTCCCCCACTCCTCTGGGGACCCTCACATGTTCCTTTATTGTCCACAGTGCTTGCCCTGATCAGCAAGTCAGAAGAAACCAAAGACCATGGATTTCCAGGTACTGTAGAGAGTAATTTCGAGTGCAGTTAGTTACCATTTTTCCCTCTTATCTGTACTTCCGTTTCATTCTTCCCAAGGTGACTTTCCCCCTATTGACTCAGCACTGCAGTTCCTACTTTTGGTTACCATAACGCAGTTCCCCTTGCTACCATCGATGCTGTAAATATCATTGTTTCATGCTAGACATGCCCTAGTCAATTACGCAACGCAGTAGTCCTGTCTGTGTAAGCTCCCAGTCATTCTATACCCCTGTGAATGAACTTTGATGTGAAATAATAAGAGAAAATAGAGTTGAACATTCCCCACGTGCCTATCACCTTAGTATTTATTGATGCTAGAATGCAATCTTGTTGCAGACACTTTACCTTACCTAGTTGTGAGAGGAAATTTGGAATCCCTTGGAAGCAGCGCCAAGACTATTCAGCAAACTTTATTTCAGTGCCTGGACCATTTCCCAGGCATGTGTCCAGGTTGATCTGCAATCAACCACCTTCCATTACTTGTTGAACTCATTTGATTCCCTGTCACCCTTAAGGTGTAAATTGCAATTCTCGTAATTTAGTGTAAGTATAGTTCAGTTAAATCTCGCAAGTTTTATATCAATTTTTCCCTGTATTGATACCGGCCTCCAGCCATAGATTTGTTTGTTACGATCTCGTTCTCTTGCAAGGTCTTTTAGAAGTGCCAGAAAGCCACTTCCCCACTTTTTCTGAGCCCGAGAACGTGAGTTTGTAATAAAAGGGCAAGCTTTTGCTAGAATTGTGTGAAAAGTCATTTTCATTTTCCAGTAAACTGATATCACAAGCAGAGAAAGCAGAGAAACGAATCTGAGCTCCATTTATCTTTTTTGAGCAAGCACAAGACAAGGGCTTCCAAATCTCCACAATTGGTAAAGAGTCCTTTTTTATTTTTTTCTTTATTTGTATTTGACTAGGTATTCTAGTTAGGGGTGAACAAAATCTGACTTCCATAAAGTATAGCGATAGGAAGATTCTTAGAACTACTACATACATGCTGATAACCTAGAGAGAGAGAGAAGTTTAACCTTAGCTCTTTTTTTTACGTGCTATTGCAAGAAGCACATATATATTGAGGGAGTGCTATAAATACAAAACGAAACCAGTGCCATATTTCATGATTTGCCAGTGTAACTTGTCAAATCTCATATCGTAAAGAGATTTCATTAGTTAGGCATTTAATGAGAATTAGCACGTTTCATTAAATCCATGTGTTTAGGCAAGATAGGAAGAATAAAGTCTGTTTATGAGGATTTGTTCCTGGAGAGATCCCTGGCCATATGTATCTAATCGAATCCTATCGAACTGTCCCCCTTTTATTTAAAAAAAAAAAAATAGTTCAACGATAACTAGCGTAAATTCATCCAACTTTTGGAATAGCAGCAAGAAAATAAATGGTCAACACTTCCATTCTATGCATAAAGAGAAATATAAGATCAGGTCACTAACTTATTGACTGGCATACACAAAGGGCCGCTACTTGTGAACACACGTGTTTGTTTTTCTTTCTCTGTCTCTGTAAATTCCGCAGTGTTGTGTATTGTCACATGAGAGCCCAATCCCCCAACCCCTCTTCCCCAGACCTCAAACCCTCGCCTGACCGTTTACAAGCCAAAATCTCCAGGAATTTAAATTTGCAAGAGTTAGAATTTGGTAGGTTTTAGTTTCACGAGGGAGAAAGTACCTTTATCGTACTTAGGAGTATAACAGAATCTGCATCTCAGGCAATTCCGTGAAGATGGTGTTACGCACTCGTGCATGTGGTTAGCGAATTTTATTTCTTCCATCTTTCCTTAATCGTTATGGTTCCCGAAGTTAGCTGTAACAAAAACACATTAAATGCTTCTGAGCAGAGACTAGCGTTCCAATGGTAAGACGAGACCAAGGATTTGCGTTGGTAACATTTTTTTTCTCTCGATACAGTAAAATCCCATTTATATTTTCATTTATCAACTGCAATGTACCATGTCAATTTGCGTTGAGTTTTCCGCGTTTACGTGGCATTTATTTACAATCCAGTCGACTGCTGTTTACAGATATCTAACTGTGATTTAACCCAGTATTGGCGTCGAGTCTTCCGCCCTTACGTGGTATTATTTTACAATCCAGTTTAACTGTTAATTATTGAGATCTAACTGCGATTTAAATTCAGTAACGGCGTCGAGTTTTCCGCCCTTACAAGTCATTCATTTACAGTCCAGTTTAACTGTTATTTACAGAGATCCAACTGTGATTTGACACAACATCGGCGTCGAGTTTTCTTCCCTTACGTGACATTCATTTGCAGCCTAGTTGAGCTGCCATTTACCACCGTATTTGCATGAGTTTCCACACTTGCTTGAGCTCTTTTACAATTTGTCCTGCTAGCATTTATTTCCACATCACCTTCGGGAGATTTCCGCACTGTGCGGAGGACATCTTCGGCCTTTTGGCTGTCATCACGTCTGCCTCTGCACATATTCCAGCCAGAGGGATCCTTGTTATATCCCTGGTACAGCGTTGAGTTATTCTTCATACCTGTGGCGATATTTGCAGTTTTGTGTGACTGCCATCCATCTTATTATTCCAGTCTAGTGCTATTAGCGTTTTACCCCTTAAAATTGCCAACAACGCATCACTGGAAGAGGTTAAGGCCCTCACCAAAGCCGGAGGACCCATGGGGCTGGAAGGCACAAAACTGGTAAATTGGGTGAATGATAAAATGGAAGAAGTGCAGAGAGAGCATTCCAGGCAGCAGAAAGGGAGAAGGGGAGAGAAGCACAAGAGGAAAGAGAAGCTGCTGAGAGAGAAGCACAAGAGAGAAGAGAAGCAGCTAAGAGAGCATTCCAGGCAGCGGAAAGGGAGAAGGGGAGAGAAGCACAAGAGAAAAGAGAAGCTGCTGAGAGAGAAGACAAGAGAGAATGAAGCAGCTAAGAGAGCATTCCAGGCAGCGGAAAGGGAGAAGGGGAGAGAAGCACAAGAGAAAAGAGAAGCTGCTGAGAGAGAAGCACAAGAGAGAAGAGAAGCAGCTAAGAGAGCATTCCAGGCAGCCAAAAGGGAGAAGGAGAGAGCAAATCAATTGGCTATGGCAGCCCAGAGTGCCACTCTGGCACCCCCGAGTGCGACGCCTACTGCGCCTCCTCTTTCCCATTTGCACTTCCACAGCATGGGTACCCTCATTAGGACTTGAGATGATAGGGAGCCCGAAACCTGGCTGGATCATGTCGAGCAGGTGTTTGGGAACTTCAATACTACCCCTCAGGAAGTGGCCCTTCTCCTTGGCAGCTATCTCAACGAGTGACAAGAGCTCGCCCTCCTCCGAGAGGCCATCCTAGGGGTTTACGAGCTAACCCCAGAACGTTGAGGAGTATACCTAGGGAGGCTAACCAAACATGGACAGAGTAGGTAGCCAAGAAGACGCCAGCATTGCAGTAGTGAACAAAGGCCTCCAACGCAACATCTGTTGAGGAGGTCTTAGAATATTCTCCTAACAACACACACGTACGCACACACACACACACACACAGAAACTGATTCTACAACAATAGCCCCAAAACCAAGTGATTCATGGGCTACTCGTAGACTGGTTTCGATCATCTCATGCATAACTTTTCAGCTATCACATATTTTTCTAATTTATTAAGTATCTCATGATGCCTTCCCACCGAAATCTTCATTTTCATAGAAATTCTACAGCAGCCTTATATTTACTCGTCAGAGTAAATTTATTTTCATTATAGTTCATTGAAAGCAGTTTGATAGTTGTGTGTAAGGCTGAGACAGTACTAAAATTTGACCATCCACGCATGTATGTGTATGTGTTCGTGCTTATATGCGTACATTCGACTTCATACATTTACATTATATATCGTGGAGTTGAAACTACTATATTAATTAAAAGCAATTCTATTTCCAATAGATACAGGTAGAAGACTATTTGCAATAGGAAATTGAAGTGTAGGCTCATGCCCTGTCAATTTCTCAATATATAAGAATTTTATGTGTAGGCCTATGTCTTGACATTACTTCAAAATATGAGAATTTAACATGTAGGCCTATGCCCTGACATTACCTCAAAATATATGAATTTGATGTATAGGCCTATGCCCTGCCATTGCCTCAAAATATAAGAAAATGACGAGTAGGCCTATGCCCTGTCATTGGCTCAAAATATAAGAAATTGGCGTGTAGGTCTAATCTCTCAATGATATTAACATTTGACATGCAGGATTATGATGAATTAATACCCTAACATCGCAACTGGCCTCATAAGTCTTTGCTTCAATTTAATTAATGTAGTCTATGTCGGATCGCTTATGCAGGCCAACACCAATTAGAAAAAAAAAAAGCATGATGCGTATGTGTTTAGGCTGCACAGTCAAAATGATCCAAGATCTTCATAATGATATATAACTTTATAAGTCTTTTATAGGAGATATCAATTGCATACTTCACAACTCCGGGAACTCAAATCTGTGGTTTCATGATTCATGCACGAAACTCAACATCACCGAACGGAGTCAAATCCATAATGGTAATCATTTGGACTGTTAACTAGTGTGACGTCATTCCCCCTTCGAGAGCTAGCCAATCACAAGCTGCAAAGCTGGCTGGACTCTGCTATAGTCTCTATATTTTGTGTAATTTTCAATGTCTCTGGTAGGGCTTACATTTGTGTAAGTTTATTTCCTCTCTATGGAGAATTACCCTGATATTCTCTACATAGAGAAATTCATAAACTGTTATGGCACACAAGGTAAAATTACTTAACGAAATCGTAGGGCTATTAACACTCCTGTGAACGTGTCATATGGACACACTAGGCCAAATTAATAGCATGTGTTGCCTTAAACAATAAGCAGACAGTATTGTGCATGATAGTTAACCTACAGCGTTAATAGGATGCTTAATTCTAAGATCATCTGATCATTAATTGCTATTCATTTTTTAACAGTCATTTCTAGAGTAATGAACTTTGATTTTCATTGTGCTATAGCAAATTGGTAGGTATCAGTCACTTTAGTCATGTCACACTCTGTTCTTTAATTTTCTTGATTTAATCAATTTTCAAGAATTTAATCATTCTAAAATCTCTGGGTATAGAGTATGCATTCAACTGTGAAGATTACTATCTGCAGAGTTTTGAATATTTTATTTTATGTCAGGAGTCCACTCAAAAAGGTATGGAAGGCATAGTAATTTGCAGTCATTTGTCCTTGTCTCTTGCTTGTCTTGGCATTCAAACGGGTTGAAATGTCCTCTAGAATGGGGAGGTGTTCTGTATTTAAGCCAGAACCAAGCAAAAATAACTCCTTTTGGAAAAGAAATTCAGACATTCTTCAGTTGCCCGTCTCCACTGGGCCTCCGTTTTCTTTGAATCGTCTTATTCTGTTCCTATTGGCTGCCCGGATTAATCTCTGCAGGTATCCTGCAATGGGAGTAGCCTTATTGAGAACCAGAGGAGCAAGAAGCCAGGACACAGGCCAGTGAGAACCGAGATTATAAAACCAGGATGCAACCTGCATTCGACCTCAAAAGCATCCCAGCTAACCAGTAGGGCACTTCTTTCCCCCAACCCCCCTTTTGCTCCCCTGCTCCTCTGGGACATCAAGTCTAGTTATGTCAAGCAAATTTTGATCAATGAGTATGGATCAGACAAGAAAAGAGCAAGAGTGATTGGTTGTATGACTGTCAGGGAGGTGGGGACTACAGCCTGACAGTAGTTGGGTCATTACATGTAACAGAAAAATGAAGAAGCTAAAGGCAAAATTGTGCGTCAGAAAGGTAGTGTAGCAAAGACTATCCCATCCTACTAGTAGATCAGTTGCTTTCTCTCAGTCCTTTTTTTCATAACATAGACCAAGCGTATATAGCGGCTGTTACTTCTTTTATATGATTTAGCAGTCCTATGTAATCAAATTTGTATTACTGTTAACAGAACCCTGGGCGATTAACACAACTTATTAAGGTATTTTATCAATGATACTAAAAATGAATAAATTATAAAAAACAAAGGCAGATTATTTTCAGCCACTGATAGAGTGATATTTCATCTTATATAGATGTCCATATGACCAAACCCCTTGACGTTGACAATGACCAAATTATCAAATTAATTTCAACATTTGAGAAGTCTGTTATTCAAATTCCTGTGGAGTAATTGTTAAGTTACTCTAAAATACACGAAAGAAGTCGTTCGAAGAAATAAAAAATCATTAGTGTGTCTCCTTATAACTGATGCTTTCATTTTAGGTTAGACATCATACATCCAATGGCTAGAAAAAATCTTAGCTTCAGCCATCTAAAGGCTAATGTTAGTTAAGTTCAGTTTAACAGCTCTAATCGACACCTTGTCTCGAGAACATGAATCCCAATGCAGTTGAGCGTGTAACATCTCCGGATCTCTCTTGCCTCAATTACTATTGCTAAACCTTAATGTTCCCAAGTGCAGTGGCCTGTGAATATCTAATTAATTTATTGGTTGTCAATTACGTGACTATTACTGTCAGAGTTACAACGAATAACTGGCCACTGCGTTTCAATAACTGTCTCCTTGAATGCGGTATTGCTTGCTTTGATAGATCGCAGCTAAAATAAAATTGCTGTGGATCCATAACGATTCATAACGAATAGAGAGAGGTGCTCGTCCCAGGCGCCACTCTTGCCTGGAAATCCTATTTCCTTGACAAAAGGATAAAGCGATGTCAGAAGATCGTTGATCATTGCTGTTGGGTCTAGAGGCAGTCGCTGAAAAGGATGGAATGGAATGTAGAACAGTGAAGTGGTAAACAGAGAGAGAGAGAGAGAGAGAGAGAGAGAGAGAGAGCAGCATCGATGCATCACTTATCAAAATCAGACTCTTAACACTGATTTTGTCCCTCCGGACAAAGTCACTGTCTATCGTTGTTCACAGACCGGGCATGGTTCAAATCCTGGAGGGGACGAAGGACTTATCAAATATACTTCTCCTTAGGGGTGAGTTATACCCAAGGTATAGTGAATTCAAGATTACAAGATTTTTTTCCCGCGCAATATTAGTGAATATAAAAAGAAATATGGCGTTTATGCGACAAAACTCATATAAAGAGATGGCCACAAATACTTTAAAATGTATCTAAATACTAAATACATTGTATGGTCAAAATTTTATTTAAATACCAAATACAGTAAAGGTAAATATAATAGATTTAAATATTTAAACACATTACTTTCAATTGTATCTCAATACAATTCAAATACTTTTCAAATACTTTTGATATCTTCCTTTTATACCGAACCTTGACTGAATACAGGAAATTACGCAAATGTCTTACATAATTTATAATCATTGATTATACAAAAAAATTCTGGCGAAGACCATTGTGCAGCTACAAAAAGCTTCACACTCCTCAATAAGAGTTCTATCATTTTGAAATTAATACTTTTCTTAAAATTGTGGGAAAATTATACTATATAAAAAACATGATATAAGAATGAAAATTATACTTCATTTTGTTCATTAATGTCTCTCCATGCTCTGCAAATTTTCAGGAAAGTATTTTAAAAACATTATGTATAAAGCTTTCTGAAAGGCCTTAAAAACTTTCGTTCTGGGATATGTGCATCCAAAGAGTTTTATGTAGATTTGAATTAATTAGGAGTTCATAAATGTTTTTCACACTAAAAAGTAAAGTAAGACAAGCTTTAGTATGATACTGTATATGGCGATAGACATGGAGCATTCCCTTCTAGTACGGCTTGTTGGGGGGGGGGGATTTCACCGAATTTTGGGTCACTAGCCAAATCGATTTTATTCTAAAAAGTATTTAAGTATTTATAAATACTAAATACATGATAAAAAGTATCCAAATACGTATCTAAGTGTTTGCATGAAAATGTATATATAAATACAGTATTTAAAGACAAATGTATTTCAATATGTATTTAAATACAATTGTATTCAGATACTGCCAGTCTCTGATTATATAATATGTATATATATATATATATATATATATATATATATATATATATATATATATATAATATACATACATATATATATATATACATATATATATATATATATATATATATATATATATATATATATATATATATATATATATATATATATATATATAATATATATATCAGTGATTGGCAGTATTTGAATACAATTGTATTTAAATACATATTGAAATACATTTGTTTTAAATACTGTATTTATGACTGGTGTAGAGGTTCACTTGAAACAAACATGTAAGTTTTACCATTTATTATATATATATATATATATATATATATATATATGATATATGGTAAAACTTACATGTTTGTTCCAAGTGAACCTCCGATCATTATGGAATTTTACACAGGGGTTAAGCTAACACAGGGCTCGAACATAGGTTAATTAGATTTTCTTAAAAACATATATAACGCCCATAAAAAGTTAATACATACTTCTACACAACCATCCCCCCCAAAATGTAACATTCTTATTTTTGGGCTGATTTTGTTCAGATTTGAAATGTAGGCTATTAGTGCTAATTGGATTACTTCAGAATAGTTATCAAGCCATAGCCCAAATAGGGACAGGGTGAGAGGGGGAGGGTGACATGTAAAAATAAATCGAAAGCAACAGATATTAGTGTCCAATCCATAGTTTTGAGATTGCTGAAATGAATAGTGACACTCTTGATACCATTCAAGTCCAAGTTCAAGTCCAAGGAGATGGTGAGTAGGGGGTAGGAATGGGGTGACATCGTAAAAATAGCCAAAAACGACAGATAGTAGTGTCTAATCCATAGTTTTCGAGGTCACTGAGAAAAGAATAGTGACTCTCCCGATGCCCTTCAAGTCCAAGTTCAGCCCTGAAAGGAAGGAGGGGAGAGAAGGGGTGGGAAGGGGGTGGCATGTAAAAATGACCGAAAACGACAGATATTAGTGTCTAATCCATAGGTTTCTAGGTCACTGAGATGAATATTGAACTTTCTGATGCCCTTTAAGTCCAAGCTCAGTCCCCTATAGGTAAGGGTGTTGGTAGGGATGGGAACGGGGTGACATATAAAAATAACTGAGCATGATGGGTATTAGTGCCTATCCATAATTTTAGACATCGCTGAGATGAATAGTGAACCTCCCGATGTCCTTCAAGTCCAAGTTCAGTCCCGATATGAGCAGGGATAAGTAGTTGGTGACATGTTAAATTAACTGAAAATGACAGATATTTGTGCTTAATCCATAGTTTTTAAGGTTGCTGAAATGAATAGTGACACTCAAGAAGCCCTTTAATTCCAAGTTCAGCCCTAATAGGAAAGGGGGGTTTGAGAGGGGTGGCAAGGTGGTAACATGTAAGAATAACCGAAATACTAGATATTATTGTCTAA
>NC_087214.1:60733712-60738712 GCF_015104395.2 Macrobrachium nipponense | reverse complement strand
GAATTCTCTCCATGCTTAAAGTGAGCATTGGGAACTATGAATATATATATATATATATATATATATATATATATATATATATATATATATAAACGGGTCCTACTTTACAGCAGCAGGTGACGCCATGTTAAACACCTTATCACACATTGTCACGCATTTTACTTATTGTTAAAATCAGCAATACCATCCGGATTGATGTGTTGAGTAACTCGAATGCTTTAAGTAGTTTTCCTCCACTTCGTGCGAGGGAGCAGGCAGACTTCTTAGCACTCTCTTGCCCAGAAGTCTTCTTCTAATTGTGTCTTTATTCTTTCGTAAGCTATAAATTATTCAGTAACGCAACATAAGCTGCAAAACTCACTTGCAAGTCAGATAGAATTCCTTTCACGATTTGAATGAAGCCGGCAATGATTAGCAATCCCTCAACTCTGTATTCTTGGACGTCTACCAGTTATTCTTTTTTTTTTCAGGTATTCTAATTGTTCATACAACATGACAGATGTAGGGAAGAGGCCTTTTCATGAAAATGATTACGGCAACAACGACGTTATTCGTGACAATTTATGTTCATACAGAAACTGCGATTCAGTCATCTGGATGGAATTAATGACTCATTTCAACCTGGAGTGAGCTCAACCTTAACCATAATGCAGCAGGGGAATAAGTAGGACCAGAGCCTCGTCAGAAACACCAATAAGTTCTCTTATGAGATCATTATGATTTAACGACCATTTCATTAAGAAGATTTCTTACAATTTCTCATGCAGTAGTACTACATTCCAGAAAGCGTCCTGCTAAGCAGAACCTTCTAAATGAGGGCAATATATTCGTATTTTCAAGAGATGAGATAATCTTCGAAAGTTAAGCAAATTTCCTATAGACACACGTAACATTCTTCATTCTGCTACAACGAGCAACTTTGAATTTACCTTGTGTTTCCTTGTGTCCCTTCTTTGTTGATCCTTTGTGTGTTTTTTAATAGCTGAAAAGAGGAAAGTCCACATGATTATGGCTCGTCTGAACTGGATAATTTTCAGATATTTGTAAATGCACTGAATGAATGTGGATAGTATCTTGAAACAATTAATCTAAAATTATCATTTATTTAAATTAAGCCATTCCTGAGTCATAAACATTTTTGGGGATATAGTGTACACCAGAATTAAAATCTTCCAAACACAGAATCCTGCGTCATAAGCAAATATTTGTTGCGTATATAGCAAACACCAAAATCAAAATCCTCGAGGTAGATCATTCGTTCAGTTATGCTACGATTAGCATAAAGCGACTTATCGATAAAATTCTTTATAATAGAATAACATTTAAACACAATAATAATTATAGTTCCAGCGATGTATATATGGTATAAAGCATCAGAAGAAACAGTGTCCGAAAATTAATTTCTGGTCTTCACCACAAGCATCGTAAGGAAAATAAAATTAATGATAGAGAGAGAGAGAGAGAGAGAGAGAGAGAGAGAGAGAGAGAGAGAGAGACGGTGAGGGATGAAGGAAAGCTTTATAGAATATTGTATATACATAAGAAAGTTTGTGCCAATCCTATGTGTTCTTTTGTCACATAATTTTATTTTATGACATATTAATGCACCTTTAGGTCACTTTATCAGTTCCAAAGTCAGTGGTACTTCCGTTATATCTTTCATTTCAATAGGCATTCCTCTCTTCTGGCACCAAATAAGATTCATTATAATTTTGGCATGAGGCTTTTGGCGGTCTTTTGTATGTAGGACATAGTAGTCATTTATTTTACCACTTCTTCGTCATATTGAAATTTCTTTCTTCTAAACACAGTTCTTTTAGTTCATTTTAAAAGCATACTGCCATATGTATGAACATAAGGTGAAAAAAACCACATACACACACGAGCGCGCAGGTGGGAAGAGAGAAGGCGATTAGTAGTAGTAGTAGTAGTAGTAGTAGTAGTACTAGTTGCAAGACAGCAGAGTGAATCTTTGAGAATTTGTAAAATAACGGGAATATCTCTACAAGAACAATTGAAAGTTTAAGAATTATGAGAATTACAGGATAATATTCATACAAAACTAATTCATATCTGCCTTCAAGGGAACTTCTGAAGCTGCCAGGCTACGCAGCGGCAAAAAGGAATAAAATCACTTAGAGATATGGGCGCATGTATTCATTCTTGATTCTCCTTTAGTGTTAATAAATAGTTCATTAAAAATACAGCGTATCAACATCGAAATTTCAGATCTATTTGTAAAATCCATTAAACTTCATACAGTCCTAAAGATCCTATACTGTTTCATGCAGTCTCAGAAGTGCTTTGATCGGCTTCATCCATGAAGCAATAACATTAAATAACACCTTAAACAGGACTATTTCAGAGATCAGGAATCATTCTGAACAGTCTGCCCATTTTCACACTGCTATTTTAACCTGTTTGAGAGTCGTTCACTTCTTTTGAACTCTGTCTGTTTTGCTGATCCAACTTTTTTTTTTTACTTTGAATCTGCCTCCTTTGATTGATTTGTAATATTCTATGTAACGAGTATAATATTCTTCAAGTTAACTTATAAACTGAGCCTCAATAAAAGTAACTTTTACCTAGTGATCTATTTAATATCAAGCATGGATTCGACTATAAGATTTCCTCGATATGAGAATCTGTATGATTATTTTTTACTTTTCAATAATAATAATGATAATTATAATAATAAGAATTGTCAAATCGTTTCCTTCCATTCTGACCCCTCGGTTACGTCTTTTCTTTTTTTTTTTCTCTTTTTTTTTGGTATGTTCCAGATGTTGACAGAAATAACGTCCCTCAAACAGAACAGAAGCTGGGCAGACCAAGTAAGGAACATAAAGAAAAAGAAACTGGCTCTCCACAACAAAAAGAGAGGAAATGGAAAGAGAAATAACACCTAGCAACGAAGGACAAGAAGACGAACTGAGAGACGATACCATAGAAGACGACAGGAATGATGAGCTACCGAACAACGCCACACGAAGAAACTAAGGGAGAAAAAACTAAGTTATTGAAATAATAAGACTAATACACACCAGTATCACAGAAACAAATAACCTGGCATGCATGAGTAACCGTAATAGCAGAACTCATGGGGATACCCGACACTTGCGCAGAACTAATACAAAAAGTGGAATATTTCAGTAGAAAAAGCCATCCACTGGAGCCTGTGCAAGAAACACCAGCTAGCTTACAGTAATAAGGTGAGGGAGTGATAGAAAACGATCAGGCAAAAATCCTCTGGGACTATGGCATCAGAACAGATAGGATGATACGTGCAAATAGACCAGACGTGACGTTGATTGACATAATGAAGAAGAAAGTATCACTCATTGATGTCGCAGTACCATGGGACGCCAGAATAGATGAGAAAGAAACAGAAAAAAATTATAAGTATCAGGACCTGAAAATAGAAATAAGAAGGATATGGGATATGCCAGTTGAAATTTTGTACATAATCATAGGTACACTAGGGATGATCCCAAGGTCCTTGAAAATGAACCTGGAAACACTAGATTCCGAAGTAGCTCCAGGACTCATGCTGAAGAGTGTGCTCCTAGAAACACCGCACATAGTGAGAAAAGAGATGGACTCCTACGGAGGCAGGATGCAACCCGGAACCCAACAGCGTAAAATCCACCCAGTCGAATAGTATGATTGATAGATCCATTTGTTGTATGAAACTTGAAATAAATGATTACTTCTATAAAATCAAATTAGTGAATTGCACTAAAACCTCAACGATTATCGAATGACTGAAGCCATTATAATAACGATAACTGGTAAAATATAGTAGGAACAATTAAGAGAAACAGGCACCGCTTCTTGAAAAAAAATTCTTTCAAAATCCAAGAAAATTAAACCTGTCAATTGGCTTCTAAAACTGAATAAACCACGAAATACACAAATTTTGAGTCAGAAGTGATAACAAAGTTACAAAAGATCTTTTAGGAAGTGTAAATTGCAATAACTATGACAGTCGGCAGTATATATTTCATATGGTGGACAAAAAGCCACGGTACTAAACCATTTTTTTAGTTAATAAACTTGGTTTTATACAGTGGCTTTTCCTTAACCAATCAAGACTAACACGAAGAAAGTTTCTATACTTTTGTAATTTTTTTTTTATCTTGGCTGCCCAGTGAATGTATTTAGACGCTTCAGTGGCGTGATTGGTATAGTTTTGGCCTACCACCTCGGTGGCCGCGAGTTCGATTCTCAGGCATTCCACTGAGAGGTTAGAGATGTGTAATTCTGGTGATCGAAGTTCACGTGGTTTGGAAGTCACGTAAAGCCGTTAGTCCCGTTGCTGAATAACCACTGGTTCCATGCAACGTAAAAACACCATACACACAAAGTATACGAATTTACAGTTTTTTTTAAATGATTCATTGATTCTTAAACAAAATAACGATAAAAAGACAAATAAAAGAAAAAATTGTGAAAGCCCTGGCGGCGAAGAGGGTGTTCAAACCTACTTCCTGGGATCTGATGAGGAAATATGAAGTGTTTTTATATTTCAGCTCATCCAATAGGCATCCTAATTCTTTTAGTATTTTCCGACTCGGTTTGATTCTGTTCTTTGGTACATCTCGAACTTGTTCGTTGAAATACGCATTTACGTTTTCTAATGGATTTGACGTCAGTTTTTCATACGTGTTTGAGTCATTCAACAGCGAGTTCATCTTGTCTATATAATCAGCTTATTGTGAGATCCGAACCACATTGGTGGCCGAGCGCGAAAACCATTCGTCCAACGAGGAACTAAAATAATTCGGTACCAAGCATAAAGTACACCCTGGGGAAAGAAAGTAATGGCTGTATCAATTTCTTGGATACATGTGTCGTTATAAAGAATACAGATTAAAAGTGAAAATTTACAGGAAACCAACAAATAACAATTTGGTCATTCAAGCTCCATCTTTCCATACTAGAACCATCAAACAATCTGCAATCCGCGCCATGTTTTTTAGAGCACTTAATTTAGCGAG
>NC_087214.1:60726212-60731212 GCF_015104395.2 Macrobrachium nipponense | reverse complement strand
CAGGCAGCTATTCGTGTAATTCTGTTAGTAAGGGTCATGTAACTGACTTTCAGTAAACCGATTCATTCACAGGACATTGCACTTGAGCGTAGAGCCATTGAGATTCAGCAATGTTATTGGAGACAAAAAGAGTTTCATGATGTCAGTCTTTTCACTGTATTGCAACTTAGGCGCTCGAGTAGGGCAAATATGAATCGAACACAATGAACATTAGCTTTTAGATACTTGGTGCTAATAAGATTTATTTTTAGTAAACACAGGCATGTTTCCAATGTATCGGGCATATTAGGGAAGGATGAAAATGATGTATTTTAAATTCCTTCGAGAACCTACTTTGGTGTGCTATGGAATAAAGGAAGTAAATTAGAAGCCATTTTCAATAAGCCAGTGTCTCAAGGGATGAAATGAATTGTTCGTGCATTGAAAAGGTTTACGTTTAGGAAGTCTATCGCCTTCATGCCCTTTATAGTATCCAGAAACGCACCAAGAATCACCGAGATTATAGTCGAACCAAAACGTCATGGGGGATGACAGGAGGTGTCATAAGAATGCTTCGTATTTGTATCTAAAAGTTTAGGATTTTTTCCCTTTCTAGACAAACGGGGAAATCTCATTGGTTTATTAATAAGCCGGATTAAGTTCTGTACTGGATGGTGGGAGACCAACCCTTCATCCACACTTTCGTTTCTCACTTTTTTTTTCATTTCCTTAATATATATCTTTTTAAAATAGTTTACTTCTGGAATATTGGTAGCTTTACGTACCCAATCGTAAACTCTCTTCACATCGGTCGAGTCATGCAAGCTGGAATTTTAAAGACGTGACCCCAGTAGGTACCCGATAAAATATTTCAGTAAGATCCAGTTGACTTATAGGAAGTTTGGAAGCGGTCTTATTCTGGGATAGGTAGTGCAATTAAAAGATTGTAAAGGGTTATATGTTATCAAATTTCTACAGCTGTATGCTGTAAAGGGTCAACTATACCTTTCCATTGTTTTTATTTGATAGACTCTATCGTTTCAGATGTTAAAGTATAGAAAATGTCTTTTCAGAAATCTAAGATCGCTAGGGTGGAGCCAGGAAAAGAATACAGCTCTGCCAGATCTATTTATCCTTTTAAAACTCAGAACTCGATGTTAATCCCTTGTTTATGACTTGCTGGCCGAGGGCAGCGTTAAGGAAAATCGGTTATTTTAAAAATTTGCCTCACCGATAAAGGAAGCCTTAAAATACATATGTCTATAGTTCATTTTCTGCTCACAATGACCTTTTCTTTCATTTCGCGAAATATTTGCATAAACTCGTGTTACACTTTGTATAAGCAGGAGTGAACCAACGCACTCCCTCAGTCCCCTAGTTGTTACTCAGTCTCAGTAAGAGAAGCCTTGATGTAATTCCTTAGCTGTGTCACGTGCACGGCATTCTTTCTGTGAACTGGAAACCATAGGCTACAAGCAGCCTAGCCTCAAGCAGCTACATGAGGTCTAAAGGGAAGACAGTGCAGCTCGTCCAGCCCATATTGCAAAGTGCCCGCTCCAAGGCAACCCATGGTACGTTCGCTGGTATTCAAGTCTTACCAGTTCCTTTTTCCTTCAGTTAAAACTCTCATTTCATTTCATACTTTCTCTCCTCAGTAAATACTCTCTAAAATCCTGTTACCAAGTGTTCAAGTGCTTCCAAGGGTGAGTTAATTTCGTGAATTAGTCGTCCCTTGCTTTTAGTGAAACCTTAAGTTATTCCTCGCATGTACTTATAATTGCTATTGAGAGTAACCACAATTCCACGAAGCTTTACCTATGATTATTCTACTTCCAGACACGTGTATATCGTTCATCCTCGTTTTTCCGGAACACACACACACACACACACACACACACATATATATATGTATATATATATATATATATATATATATATATATATATATATATATATATATGTATATTATAGTTATTATTATATCTATAAATATCTAATATATATATATAGATATATAGATATTAATATATATATAGTAATAATAATAATATTATATATATATATATATTAGTTATTCTATTATATATATGTATTATAATTCTATATATATATTATATATATAATATATATATATGTATCTATATATCTATATAGATATATATATATATATATATATATATATATATATATATATATATATATATATATCTATATATATCTATATATATATCTATATATAATAGATATATATCTTAGATATATATATAGTAGATATATATATATATATATATGATATATATATATATATATATATATATATATATCTATATATCTATATATCTATATATATATATATATATATATCTATATATATATAGACATATAGATATATATATAGATATATATATAGATATATATATATATATGATATATATATATATATATATATATATATATATATATATATATATATATATATATATATATATATATATCCCGAGCAGGTAAGTCACCTTCATTATCAACTGAGGAAAGGACTGACTTATCATGACAAGTTACGTATCTAACTGAGATTTCGGGGTCAGGCAAAACATAATAAGAAAAGAGATGAGCTGAAGGCTTTACTTAACAGGGAATATTGCAGATAAAACACTTAGGTTTACTTTAAAATCACATATATCTACATTGAAGCAAAATCAAAAGAACCGGAAATGAATTAGGCAGGTAAACAAATTCCTGCTAAATATCTAATGTACAATAACAAAATTAATTACTGAAGAATGCAGGGGAAATCCGCTTCAAGAGCACTGTACTAGGGAAGATTGCAGTGGTTGGGAACCACAGCAAGCAAGCACAATCAAAAGGGAAGCTTCCACAGCAAGCAACTCCGTCTGCAATTGAAAATGGAAGCGGTTACGTGACGGAAAGATTAACACCATCAAAGGAAACAATGAGAGGTGCGCGGAAGACGCTAATAAATCTCGATATTAAACTCTGGTAAAACTCTTACGATTTTAAATTAATGCATTGCACAAATAAGAGGTTATGTCTATGTGGAAATGCACTTGGAAATCGAAAATAAATCAGTAGAAGATAAAAGAATTCATGACTGCTGAAAAACCTCAAAACCGAGCACTTTACCGTATGTCGGAGAGATGGGTCGTCGTCTTAGCACCAAGATGGAGGGAAAGAGTTTAAGGGACTTAGTAACTGGAAGAATATTAGTCTAAGAAAAGCAGCCACGTGTTTGGGATATGGCTTGGACGGAGTAGGATGTCAAGGGGAAGGCGTGTCCAGGTCTGCAACCAGAATGTCTCTGCCCTTTCGGGGTTGCTCAGTCAGCTGCATGGCTGGGCAATGGCCTTCAACTTTCTCTTTTGGTTAATCCCCATCATCAGTGCATCTAGTGCCTGCGGCAGGGATTGTGTCCAAGAGGCTTCGTACCTGGAGGAGAGGTTTTAGGGCAGTCACGGGGTCGAGAAAAATGATTAACGAAGTGTCCAGGGAGCGATAAAAAGAGATTTAAGAAGGGGCAATGCTTTCCACGACCTCCTTGTCAGTCAGCAGTGGGATTAAAAGTTACTGTACTTCTTATGAAAAGAATAGAACAATTCAAGTTTATGGTAAATTCTCTTAAAGGAATACAAGTTGTGTTTTACTGTATGTTCCTTTTCAAAGCTTGGAGGGCGAGTTAACTAGGGAAGGGTATACCTTCATTGCAACTCCACCCCCATGTTGACATGTCGCACCTTGAATTGGGTGATAATGTCTGCAGACAAGTTAACTCGACTGACTATGATATATCTCTTATGAAGTTCCCTTAATTGCACCATTGTCTTAAAACTACAGGTTTTGCAAAATAATGTTTCTGCAAATGATACTTCAAAGTTTACGTTATCACAGAATAAGGTGCTGCTAGTACTTGAATTTCACTGGGTAATATTCAGTTTTTACTCTAAGGCAGTATTTATCTCTTCTAATTAAAGTAGTCTATGAATATATATGCCATGAATCATTGTAACAATGTAAAAACAGTGTTACAGAATTATTACTAGAGTAATTCATAAAGTTAGTCATGGACGTAATCGTAAGGTTAATTATGTGAATTCAAAGTCATGCAGTACTTTGCCTTGATGGGGCATCATAAAACAAAGTACTCTTGGGCTTATCTTCGGTGGTACCACGACACTTGGAAATCATGGGCACTGTGCCAGACGTGGCACTAGAGTCACGGGTGCCTCGCAGCACTGATCTAAGTACATGTTAATAACCATGCGTGTAACTGCATGGAATTGCATGTTAGGAACTCATGGAGGCCAGCCGTTCAGGCAGTTAGCACTCTGGATTATCAAAAGGTGCTAATTGTAACGGACATAATGCGACCATACACTCTAAAAGGAGTGCTACATTACGCCAGGGGTGGGGGCCAGCTGACAGGAAACCACTGTTTATCGTCAGTTCCGATCCCTAGAAAGGACGTCAGCGATCTTGCTGCCTATGCCCTTAATGGGCTCGATTTCTGAAAGGGGTTATGATCAGCAAAGATGGTTTATGGGTATATATGATCAGTATGCCAGGAGCATACTCCTTAGCCTCTGGAAATGGCTAGGTTTGTTCTTCACCCCAAAGGCCATCAACTGACACCTGGCAGGAGCATCTGTCAATATCTGTAGTAATGGTACTATGCTAGGTGTGGCACTCGTGTGGTAAGGGCCTAGTTGCTCTGTTATATACAATTTAAGATTGACCATGCCTTTGCTGGCATGAAAGGAGAGTCAAAGGACTTACAGGACTAGAAAATCTGGTAATTGGCACTCTGCATTTGGTAGAGTGTGAAGCAAAGTAAAGTGAGCCTTTATAAGGTGTAAAATAGGATGAGAAATGATCAAAGTTACAAAAGAAAAGTTACAGGGAGAGAATAAATTACAAATTTATAAGAAGAATTGATAGGGAAGAACGTACAACATCGAAATAAGAGAACTCCCATTTTGCTGAGCAAAAATTTTACTAAATGAAAATTG
>NC_087214.1:60678712-60718712 GCF_015104395.2 Macrobrachium nipponense | reverse complement strand
TGAAAAAAAAACAGAGTATAGTTAATAATTAAGTTGACGACGTGTCTACAACAACAGTGAACAGGAGGTCATATTTTTCTTTAGTCTTATTGGGTACAGGAGCAAAAACGTTTCGAATACTGAATGCATCGTCTTGGACATGAATGCAGTACAGTAAGTTATAGATTTGCGGTAAAATTTTATAAGTGCCATCTGCTGCCCAAATCTGAAATCGTGTCAAGTATTCCGAGCCCTCTTCAGAAGCAGAGAAAAGTCTTCTGTCTTCATAATTTATGTCAAAATTAATCGCAAGAAACCTTTGTCCAGTAATTCCATCTTTGGTTTGGTATAGGCGGAGTGCTTTGAACTTTCTGCCACAAAGAATCATTCTGTTTTTGTATTCATAGACCTTTAATGTTAGCAAGAAGCAATAGAGCGGGACTTTAATAAATCTTCATAAATCAACATCTTTCAAAGCTTATGCATCTTATATAATGAGTTCAAGAGAGATGTTATGTTTATCATGTCATCAATAGATGTTGAAGATACTCGTATCTTATTTTTTGGCAGCAAATGATTCATATTGCTAAAAATAACTTACTAAAGCTATCCATGGCTTTTATCAGGAGGTGTCAATCATTACAATATATTACGTACAAGATTTTGACACGAATTCAAATGAATATTTAAGGGAAGCATTAGATCTCTAAAGTTAGATTATTCTCTTACTTAGGATTAAAACTCAATATGAATTATAGTTATTCTTCCATTGAGATTTCATAGCGTTTGCTTGTATGCTCTGATTTTTAAAAGGGCGATCCTCTTCCTGTAAGTAATGAACAAGGAGTGGGGTGGGGGGGTGGGGGTGGGGGGTGGGGGGGGTGGGGGAGAGTTATTGGGCGCGTTCCCTAAAATCCTCGTCGAAGGAGACATGATTTTTACTTCGCTGGGATGTGCTTACGGGTATAAAACTCGTCAATTTTAGCTTCAGGGTAATGGTGCTGTTAAGTGTGGCCTTTACGAGTGGCAGGTCTCTACTGATTACATTCTGAGGCACTATTTATATGATGCTGCTCGACATAAATTTAGTCAAGCAAGAAACCTTATATCTGCAAATATAGGTGATGATGCGGAAATCCACAAACTTGCACAGTTTTAAAGATAACACGATTTATTTTCTTTTTGACTTGTTTGAACTTTTCGATATTTATTTTGTTGTTATTTCTTTTTTACCTTTGCAGTCTTTTAGTATCCTTCATATGTTAACTAAATCCTCATCTTAACATTCCAGTCATTAAGCTTTTGGTTTGAAACCCGGACTCTTAAGTAAGCGTCTTTGGAGCCAATCAGTGAATTAGAGGTGCCTCACACTGAGGGACCTGGGGAAACCCGAACGAGCTGTAAAGGTGTTAGCCGACCGTTGTGGGTCACCAAAGAGAAAAGAGAGGACGAGGGAGGAGATAAGCACCAATAAGTTTCTTTAGTTCAATAATAAATCTGAGTTATATCCGTCGACAAATGCTACATCTACACATCCTAAGAAGTGCCGAAAGAAACTTCCGTTCCTCAACTGACATTTTGAAATTTGGGGTGTGCAGTCACTACGTGTTTAGTTCCATAACTTTAGCTGGTGAGAGTTAGAGTAGAACGCGTGTCTGGTGAAAGTACAACTAGCTTCGATGGTTTCTTTTCCTTTCACTCCGTTTATTTGTAAAAATAACCTTCATTAAGGATTGCGATGTTTATATAGCACCTTATACTAATTCTCTCTCTCTCTCTCTTCTCTCTCTCTCTCTCTCTCTCTCTCTCTCTCTCTCTCTCTTTGAATTTGGTTTACAAGTAAACGTTGAATTTTGTGGTGAAACGTAAATAATACATGTTTGAACGTAGTTCATAAAGGATGAATGTACTGGCTCATACACGCAGGCCGAACCAAACGCATAGTTAATCTACGATATCAATACGTACACACACACACACACACACGCACACACACACACTCACACACACACACACACACACATATATATATATATATATATATATATATATATATATATATATATATATACATACTATATATCAGTCTCTGTTGTCTGCCTTTCTGTATCAAAAAAACCTTAATAAAACTTCTTCCGTAGGACAGGATTGATGTCAGCGTACACTACACAGTGCACTATTCCCTCCATTGATATTCATTTTCTTCCACCTTATTTTCTATCCTATCTTAACAATTTTATTAACATTATATTCAGCACTGAATGACCTCATAGGCCCCATTGCTTGGCCATTGGCCTAAATTTCATATTCCAGTTCCAAGATAATACATCTTCTCTTTCCTCTGGACTGTCGATGAGAAGATAAAACTCTTTAGTTGCATATATTTCATGAGAAAGATCTATACGGTACAAATAACTTTTTTCGATGTTCTCTCTAATTATGAAACTCAGTCTCCATTTGTATGATACGGGAAATATATTTACTTTGTGTGGTTCCTCGTTTACTATAACATGATACAATTTGGCTTTTTGTTTAAAAAAAAGTCTTGGAGATAGTATCTCCTTGAATCTGTTGTATAACATTGAGCATTTCAACATTTACACTTACATCAGCGGTTCGGAAGATCATTTCATAGTTCTGCAGTTCAGGAAACGGAAACCTCGTGTCATTGAGCGACAAGACCCCAGGTTATTTCAAACTGTGAAGCAACAGGCACACACCGGCTCTTGCCTGGGTCCCACTGAAACTCGCTAAGAGAAATGCTCTGCTGGAAGTCAAAAGCGAAATGATAATTTGTGAGGGAGGGGTGGGAGACGATGGGGTCTATGGAGACCATCATTTCGAAAATTCTAGTATAAGAAATAAAAATCCCGGGAAGCTGATGATGACACAGACTGGAAAACCAAAAAATCGAAGCAACGGGCGTTTACGTCATCGACTTGTAAATGAGGAAAGCCTCTCGAAAACTTCTTAGTTTTCTGTCAAGATTAAGAAATGGTGGTGAAATCGTGTGTCTTTTTTATGAATAATTTCTGAATCTCGGATTAGTTGCCAAATTAGGTACTTCACGGAAAGTGGGACAAGGTGCTTTTGTTTCAAAAAAATAAAATGAGACCCTAAAGGAAGAAGCCGTAAGAAGGGAATCTTTAAAAGCGATAACATTTACATTTTCAACGTCTAGATCGTTCGTTAATTTATATTCATTAGTAATGTAAAAAAACAACAAAAGAAAAAATTGGGTTTCTGCGTAGTGTTAAAAGAGCTTTTAAGATTTTTTATTTTGCTTTTGATAGAAAGGCCAACCGTAGAGAAGTTTTCACAAAAAGTTTACAATTCAAAAGAACATCGTTAGGAGCTTTTCATCGACAATACAACAAGAAAAATTGAATAAGATTTTATAGAGTTTTTTCTGTATTGTCGCTCCAAAATACTATTTTCTTACATTTCTTAACTGTTCTCAATGTGTCTATTTTTCTCTTTCCATATGTGAATTCGTAACCCAAACTCTCGCTGAATCCGTACACCGAGCATGCGACAGTTTTTTATTAGTTTCCTTTAAAAGAAAAGATGGCGATTTCTCTGTCCGTCGCACTTTTTTCTCCGCCCTCATATCTTAGAAACTACAGAGTCTATAGGGCTGCAAGTTGGTATGTTGATCATTCTCCATCCAATCATCAGGCATATGGAATTCCAGCTGTCTAGCCTCAGTAGTTTTTATTTTATTCAAGGTTAGAGTTAGCCATGATCGTGTGTCTGGCACTGCTATAAGTACTAACAAAGCCCACCATCGGGCCGTAGGTGAAAGTTTCATGGGTTGTACAGAAAACTTCGGCGCATTTTTTTTTTTTTTTTTTTTTTTTTTTTTTGGTATAAAATTGGGTTGGAGAATTAAATGAAATTCCGGTTCATATTAGGAACGTCAACACCGGTAGTCCATTATTAAGATGAAATAACTATACTAAAGCAATGACTTTTTTTAGTAGTTTCCAGACCAAAACTGTAGATGTATTGCCGGAAAAATAAAAAGCTGAAAACTCATACACTTTCATGGAACGAGAAACCAACCGGGGTAATATTCTCCGAAACTTACAAATGCAACTCCCCCATTGAAGGCCTAAAAATCCGAGTCATGAAAAAATGGCATCCTAGATTTACTCTCTTTTCTTTGTAAAGCGAGTCACCAACTTTACAACTGTGGTAATTTTGTAATTTCACTTACCATTCATTGATTCACAAATATCCCTGTTTTGTAAAACAAACTTTTATACTCGATCTTTATCTTACCCGTTTATTAGTTAGCAAAAAATATATGGTTTTCCAAGTTTTCATCATACTTGGCATAAACCTGAACATTTGTGTATTTTGATTTGTTGATTGCATTTTCCAGCAAACCTCTGTACGAAATAAAAGCGTTGACTTTTATGCATGACAACACTAATTCTAACTGTTCATAAATTTAGCGCCATTATGCGACGTTGAATTTAAAAAAACTCGCAGCCCAAATCTCATCACCTTTAACCTGGAAACTTTTGATACCCATTTCATAATC
This sequence comes from Macrobrachium nipponense, assembly GCF_015104395.2. Lineage (NCBI taxonomy): Eukaryota > Metazoa > Arthropoda > Malacostraca > Decapoda > Palaemonidae > Macrobrachium > Macrobrachium nipponense. Next base: position 60,714,184 of record NC_087214.1, on the reverse strand, counting down.
GGGAAATAGTCACTTAACTTTTACCATAATTGGCCAGGTGTTACATATCTGAATCATTGTGAAAGTGATCAAATATACTTTTACCCGATACATATCTTGGCTCCATACATATTAACTTCAGCTGCTGTCCTATCTTTTCATTACAAATACACCATCCCTTGAGAGCTGTGTCGCGAAAAAAGACTGGATCCTCTTTTTCCCCGACAGTCCTTCACAACGTTCAGGATTAACAAGCAGAAGAAGAATACAAGTGGCAGGATTTGTGGTTCTCCTTGTCGTGTGTAAATATGAGTCGAAAATTCCTTGGCATCGAGATAAATTGCATAAACTGTCTTACGTAAATTATTGGAACAGTCATTCTCGTAAATCAGTTTAAAACTTTGATAAATTAACCAGTCTGAAGATAGTGTAATGCAGGGTGACAAAGTGCCTCTTTCTCGGGGGTGCCTAACCCTTAATGGACGGATACCCTCACCTGAGTAGTAATAACAACTTTCTGTGGTTGACGGATTCACTCTATGAGAAACTATATTACGCACCATCGATTTGGAGGAGTCGCCGAGAAAGAGGTGCCATTACTTCTATAGCCCATAAATTCAATAATGGCAACTTTTAGACTGGCTGAGATGAGAGATTGGACGGCTCAGAAATTTACTGTCTAAGATGAGAGACTGGGCGGCTCAGGAGTTAATTGTGATCTTGACTTAAAGGGAGGATGTACTACCTGTCAGTCACACATGACGTCTTATAATAATTTTGATAATAAATATACCAAGATGTTGCTGTTGGTTTTAGTTATTATCTTTTATGATACTTTGTTAGTTATAAATGTAATTTTGCAAAGAAATTCTAGGAAAAACATGTATATCTCCAAAAAAGTTGCTGCATCATCGTTCTTGGTAAATTTACATAAATATTTTATAACAACTATGCTCAGAGTTTGTTACTTATAAATTTCCTATCTGTTTTGATATTAGGTGAGTTGTAATTATAATTTTACAAATTAAAAAAGATTTATATATTAGAAAAAACATGAATAAATTGGTAATACTTATGACTGTCTTGCAAAAGGGACCCCACAAGGAGTTGCAAATAGTCATTTTCAAGTTCTCGTGGAAGGTAAGGAAAATTTTTTAGAATTTTTTTTCTTACACCCTGTGCATTTGCATGCATATCTTCCTCTTTCCATTGATGATTTTTCTTAAACTGGCAACCTCAAAGATTCCCCGGCTTAGGGTGCTGCATACTGAATTTTTACCCTGGCCACTAAGCTGAGAAGACACCTAAATCTACTTGATAATCAGTTAAACATTCATGATTCATGTGAGGATAGAATTCCCTAGAAAACAACATAAAGTATTCTGGGTCACATGTTTCATATTTGGTAGATGATGTATAATAGATTTATTTGTTTATAAATTCAAAATTATAATGATATGGTTTCTAAAGATATTGTCTCAAAGATATAAATCATTCAAAATTTATTGATCGGCTAACTGAGATCACCTACTTTTCAAGTGGTCACAAAAGTAAATAATGAGAATACGTTAATTGGTGATCCTATCTTTCTTTCTATACAAGTGCACACATACACATATGTATATCATATATATGATACACACATACACGCATATATATATATATATATATATATATACATATTATATAAATAATGAGAATACGTTAATTGGTGATCCTATCTTTCTTTCTATACAAGTGCACACATACACATATGTATATCATATATATGATTACACACATACACGCATATATATAATATATATATATATATATATATACATATTATATAAATAATGAGAATACGTTAATTGGTGATCCTATCTTTCTTTCTATACAAGTGCACACATACACATATGTATATCATATATATGATTACACACATACACGCATATATATATATATATATATATATATATATATACATATTTATATATATATATATATATATATATATTATATATATATATATATATATATATAAGCCACTCGGCAGAGTCACACAAAGTAGATGACATTTTTGCAAATTCATTCCGACATTTCGCAATATATTGCATCCTCAGGGGATTCTACAGTAGATATAAAAACACCATTTTTTTAACTTTTAAGAAATTACAAAATTAAAATATATGTCACCTGTACAGAAAATTATACTTAAAACACATGATAAATTACATTAAAACGCAATAAGTTACATTAAAAAACTTACAATTGTATAATAATTTACTATTAAGCAAGGTTTATTGACAAAATTTTATTTGAAAAAGAAATAAAATATAGATTTATATCTATTATAGAACCCCCTGAGGATGCAATAATGTATTACGAAGGACTCTGAATTCCATCAGTGTGGCTGACAATTAGCACTTGCCTCATATAGATCAGTTGCTTAATAATGTTTGGCAAACCAAGTTTGTTTCCATGATCGACTTGTTGGAAGGTTATTATCAAATTCCTTTAAAAAAGAATACTAAGTTGGTGTCAGCTTTTATTACTCGTTTTGGACTGTATCATTATACTGTTCTGCCATTTGGTCTGATGAATGCACCTGCAACTTTCCAACGAGTGATGGATCAAATATTAGGATCTTTAAAAGGAGTAGGTGTATGTCTTGATGACATAGTGATTTACTCTACAACATGGAAAGAACATAAAGTATTCAAGAAACTATGGGAAGCAGGATTAGCAGTCAACCTAGAGAAGAGTGAGTTTGGGAAGGAACTTATTCCATATCTTGGATTTGAAATTGGGAAGGGCCTTCTCACTCTAGTAACTGCTTATGTAGAATGTATCCATAAGGCTACTCCACTTACTACTAGGAAACAGCCAAACCATGGGCAATCATTGAACTTAAGAGGTGAAACTCTGATCCCCACCGCGAGTTTTCAAAATGTGTAATCCTGTTGTGTAAAGTAAAATTATAATCAATTTCTGGAAAGAACAATGCAGTTGCAGATTATTTATCCCCATTGCAAATCCTTGGATTCAAACCTGGAATAACTAATCTTCAAGGGAGAATAATCTTATGTATTAAGTGCCAATGCAAAGGGTAACTTTCTCTCAGTATTTGTATGTAATGTTGTAAAATGCATGTTTTATGTTCAGATTCCATATTAAGATCAACTTAGAATTGATATGTTCAAATAATGTCCGTGCAGAATTCACAAAAGCATAATTTAAAGTTAAGTAATAACGAAGAATGAAAAGACAGTAACACGTTTCCTTAAGTAGATGTAGCTGTCATCATCATTGAAGGTTCTTTGTTACAATATATATATATATATATATATATATATATATATATATATATATATATATATATATATATATATATATATATATATATATATGCAACAAGGAATAATTAAGACAATATATTTAAGACACTGTTTTGAATGTAATTTGTATCTTTTCTTTCTGAGTGAGAGGATGCGATGGGTTGTGATATTCCAAGAATGTAGAGACCATCAATTTAGCTTATCCTTGGAAACAGTGGCCTGAAGTGACAAGCTTTGGAAGTGCTGACATATCTTCCTGGGGTGGTGCGATGCCAAAAGTTGCTGCCTAAGCAGATAGACCACGTCCTGTCTCTATGCACGGGCATTTGATGCAAGGGTGCCTTCTGAGTCTGGTTTGAGGCTGTTTCGTGGGCGTGAACAATGTGTGTTAGTTCGTGCGTGTGTGTGAGCTTCTTCCCTACATAATGAGAAAGTAAGTTAGCCAAGATGGGAGATCGCTACAGAGTCAGCAAAGAGCCAAAGATGGCTCCTTTAACTGTATTTTTAGTGTAGTGTGTGAAATCTGTGTTGAATGGGTAAGCATACTTATTCTTTAGCCAAAAGTGTGGTTTGACTGTATTTTGAATATTGTTTCAAAGATGTTCTATTTCATTTGACCTTTTTATTTTTCTTTATGACCTTTTTTATAGGCAGTTCTGAGACAAAGGGGAATGGATCTGACATTTAGAAATGGGTACTTAACTGATGTTCCGTGGTGTTACTATGTAGACTGTGCTATGACATTTCTAGTTTTATGGCTAAACTACTGTGGGTTATTGTAGAAGAGAGATGGAGTGGGTTATCAGAGTTCAATCTTTCATTTAATCATTTTTTTAAGAACCTGAATTATTTAGCTAATGCTTTGCTCTTAAATAAATGTATTTTTGTAGTTCACGAGTCTGATTTAATTGCCTTAGGTAGTGGAGAGAGAGAGAGATGGGGGGGGGGGGTTTGTTGTTGAGAGAGAGAGAGATAGATATAGAGAGAGAGGGATGGAGAGAGAGAGAAAATGGATGTCATTTCAGTGCCTGCTGCTACGTGGTCATAGCTACCAACCTTTTAAGATTACCGAGGTTGGAACCTCGGTAATATATATATATATATATATATATATATATATATATATATATATATATATATATATATATATATATATATATATATATATATATATATATATATATATATATACTATATATATTATGTAAATATATATAACTGTTTGGTAAAAATGTTCTGTTACAACAGAATTCTATCTAATAAAAGGAGCCCATAAAAATGTCAAAATATAGAAAGTAAGTACTATATTTCAAAGACTACTGTCTCTCTTCAGGTAGGTAATGAATGAGAAAAGTTACAGTAAACACAGTATTTATACCAAGAGATCCATTCACAGGTAGCCTTTTTTACTAGGTCACCCCCGCTGATGAATTCTCTTTAATCTTCTTGAGTGTTGGTTGAAGGAAGAATTTATCTATGATATCTGAATCCCAGGTGCCCTTTGAGATGTTCATTACCTGTATTTGTTTCATCAATCATCTGGCTTTTGTACCGACATTTGATGCTATAAATTATACGTGACAAATTCCAGTTTATTCTGTGAGTATGGTTATTTACATAGTTAAAAATAGCTGAGCTCTGTTGTCCATACCTATCTGACTATTTATGTTGTATTAATCTCTGGGGATTTGATTTTTCTGTAAAACCAATGTATGATTAGTCACAGTCCAGGCATGGGATTTTGTATACTCCTGTGCCTTTAGGGATTGTCTTTTGTTGGACGTTAATGAAGGATTTGGCTAGGGTATTTGGTTAGGTAAAGGCAAAAGGGTTAGATTTTCTGAGAGTCTGTAACACCTTCTTAATCCTGTCCAGGTGTGGGATTTTCATTTTATTGTTGGGTGTCTCTCTGGTCTTGTCTTGAGGGGGCCAGTAGAATATTACGTTTGCTTTTGAATCGCTTTTTCAATTATATGGACAGGATACCTAAAAGACGAAAGCTGCTTACGAATTAGTTCAAATTTCTTTTCCAGGAAATCTGGGGAACAAATTTGTAAACCTCTTGAAAGAAATGTCATAATAGCTAAAGTTAGATGTTGTAATAAGTAGATCCGACAAAGACGGCAAAATCGCAATCATGGATAAAGACTTCTACCTCGACAAAGTCAACCAACTACTTAGCGACACAAACGTTTTTTTAGGAAAGTAAGATTAATTGGCCAAGACAAAATGAGTATTGAACTATTGGAGAAATTTAAAGTCATTAACCCAAAAATACATTACTTCTATGGCCTTCCCAAAACTCACAAAGACAATCTTCCATTTAGACCCATCATCTCATGTCCCAGAGCTTTCAATTATAAAATTTCTAAATGGTTAGCTGGCCTTCTTTCCCCTTTCTTGGGCACTTTTTCTCTCAGACACATTAAAGATTCGGAAGATTTTGTCACAAATTTAGAGAACCACATACACCACTTCACAACATAAAACTTTTAAGCTTTGCTGTTAATTCCCCATTCACAAAAGTACCTGTACAGGACGTTCTACAGTTTTTGAGGTAAAATCAGCCCCCCTATACTGATTATTTCCCACTGGCTTTTGATAAAATAATAAAGTTACTCTAATTATGTGTATCAAATAGCGTATTTTCATTCAGGGAGTCCTTCTATATGCAAAAATTCGTGTGTAGCATGGATAGCCCTTTAAGTCCTGTTCTAACCAACCTATACATGGAATACTTTGAGACTATAGTAATAAATGCAATATAACCCAAAAACATTTTGTGAATGAGATATGTAGATATTCTAACATTTTGAGATAATAGCTTGGGCAATTTCAACGAATTCCTTCCAAAATTTTATGCATTCGTGCCCAGCATCAAATTTAAAGCTGAATTGGAAATAGACAACAAAATTCCTTTTCTTGGTGTGTTGACAATTACAAACAAGACAGAATACAAATTTACCATTTCAGAAAACCAACATTCGCACTTTCCACTTTCATACATTCACTACTTTAGTTATCATGAAAATTCTGTCAAGATAAGCATAGCCAACAACCTATTCTTAAGAGCCTTACGAATTTGTTCCCCAGATTTTCTGTAAAAGGAATTTGAACTAATCCGTATGCAGCTTTCGTCAGGTATCCTGACCATATAATAGAGAAAGCGATTCATAGAGCAAACATAATTTTCTACCAAACCCTCAAGACAAAACCAGAGAGAAACCCAACAATAAAATAAAAATCCCACACCTGGAAAAGCGCCTTTATCTACCCAAATACCCTAGCTAAATCCCAGATTAACATCCAACAAAAGAAAATGCCCAAAGACACAGGCATATATGAAATCCCATGCCTGAACTGTGACCAATATTACATCGCTTTTACAGGAAAATCACTTCCCCAGAGATCAATACAACATAAACGGTCAGTTACGTATGGACAACAGAGCTCAGTTATTTTTAACCATATAAATAATCATAACCACAGAATAAACTGGAATTTGTCACAAATAATTTATAGCATCAAATGTTGGTACAAAAACCAGATGATAGAGTCAGAGTCAGCCTTGATTAAACAAAGACAGGTAATGAACATCCCAAAGGGCGCCTGGGATTCAGATATCATAGAAAAATTATTCGTTCAACCAACACTTAAGAAGATTAAAGAGAAATTATCAGCGAGGGAACCTAGTAAAAACAGCTACCTGTGAATGGATCTCTTGGTATGAATACCGCCTTTTCTGTAACTTTTCTCATTCATTACTTACCTAAAGAGAGGGACAGCAGTCTCTGAAATATAGTACTTACTTTCTATATTTTAGCATTAATGAGCTTATATATATATATATATATATATATATATATATATATATATATATATATATATAATATATATATATAGTATATATATATCTATATATATAGATATATAGATATATTATATATATATATATATATATATATATATATATATATAGTATCTATATATCTATATAGATATAGATATATATATATATATATATATATATATAGATATATATATATATCTATATGCTATATAGATATATAGATATATATATATATATATATATATATATATATATATATATATGATATTCTATATCTCTATATAGATATAGATATATATATATATATCTATATATATATATATATATATATATATATATATATATATATAGATATATATATATAGTATATATATATATCTATAGTCTATATAGAGATATAGATATCATATATATATATATATATATATATATATATATATATATATATATATATATATATATATAGATATATATATATATATATTACATATATATAGATACTATATATAGTATATATATATATATATATATTATATATATATTTATATATTTATATACATGATAGATATATATATATATATATATATATATATATATATATATATAGATACATACATATATATATATATATATATATATATATATAATATATATATATATATACATGAGTCATGTCACATTACTGTGATTCATATACATACATCGAGCTACAAATGTCCTTTAATATCTAATTCGCTCTACCTCGGAATTAATATATTTTCATATATGCCTAACCGAAGGGGGATTTCTTTAGGCGATAATAGAATTGTCGGCTCCCGGGCGTGAACCATCGAAACCAAACAAAAATATATGACAACAGTGAAGCTTTAACCCACACCACCACCGCAAGAGATATAAGTTTATGCCGCCTGTCACCTCCAAATACCTGTCGCTCTCAGGTATTCATTGTTTGGAGACTGCATCATCCCAGCTCGACCTCGGTAGTGTTGTAGTGCTTTTGACAGCACGTAGCCATTATATGAGTCATATCACAATACCATGATTCATATACATACATCGAGCTACAAATGTCCTTTAATATCTAATTTACTCTACCTCAGAATTAATATATTTTCATATATGCTTAACCGAAGGGGAATTTTTTTAGGCGATAAGAGAATTGTCGTCTCCGTGGGTGAACCATCGTAACCAACAAATCCATGACGACAGTGAAGCTTTAACCCACACCACCACCGCAAAAGGCTATAAGTTTATGCCGCCTCTCACCTCCAAATACCTATCACTCTCAGGTGTTCGTTGTTTTGGAGTTGGCATCAACTCACCTCGACCTCGGTAACGTTGTAGTTCTTTTGCCTGCACGTAGCCATTATATGAGTCATATCACATTACCATGATTCATATACATACATCGAGCTATATATGTCCTTTAATATCTAATTCACTCAACTAAAATAATCCCCTTCGGTTAACATATATGAATATATATATATATATATATATATATATATATATATATATATATATATATATGTATATATATATATATATATATGATATATATGTATACATATATATATTATATATATATATATATATATATATATATATATATAACACATACATATATGTACGTAAGTACATATTGTCAGGTCCGTGGGAACAATCGAACTGTGTTTGTTCCCTTTGGTTCGGTTGTTCTGCCTGTTAACCTATTTTGTTTTTATTTAAAGGTGAGTTGACGTCTGTCCCTTCTCGGCCTAACAGCTCCAGACAGTATCAGTCAGTAGAAGGGGTCAGTAGCTGGCGTCAGTAATCCAGCAACTGAGGAGTCAGTATTGGAGCAGCTTGAGTTAGTTGTGGACGTTCTACTGAGATGTCAGTAGTGGAGCAGTGACGGGTATGGCTTACCTGTTGGCCTCCACAGCGTATGGCTGTCTTGATGACATAATTAAGTTCGTCTGTTGGTGTGGGATTTCGTCCAAGTTCGTCTGTGTTCGTAGCGTATGGCTGTTTCAAAGACAGGACCATGATCATCTGTGCGAACTCGTCATGGAGTGTGACCTCTTCATGGTGTGCGACCTCGTCATGGAGTGCGACCTCGTCCATGTTCTGAATCATTGTGTTTAGGCAGTTAACCTGGGTTGTTACCACGGTTTGGTTATGCTCTGTTATGTTTAACTGTGTATGTTTAACTGTGTATGTTAGCCCTGATGTTTTATGTGTACTAGCCCTGTTGTGGCTGTTTCTTGACGTAATTATTGTGACAAAGCTCTCACTTTAGTTCGTGTAATTGTTAAACTATTCGACAGGCTGGTTTTGCACTGCTGTTAGTAATTAAAGTTTTCTTTTTTGTAAGGTCAGTTTGAATTACTTTATACGTTAGTTATCACCCCATTGATTTGTTTAGTGTGCCTCAGATGGCTGTGTTTTCCAAGCATTTAGGACAAGTTGTTTTTGCTTTTGATTTAATCTAGTATTAATGATGTTGTAATTTATTTTGCTTCTCATGGTATTTATCTTGATTTGATGTTACTGACTCCTCAAATTTTGGGGTATTTAATGATATGACTCATTTTTGTTGTAAATTTAAATTTACTTACTCATTTTGTATATATGTAAACTAAGATTAGTGAATATCAAACTAACATATTAGGTCATGCTTGTAATCTTTTGCTCCTTCCTCCTTTGTCTGCCTCAATTACTGCCAGATTCTCAGTCCCGATATTTTTTTAAGAACCAGTAGAACCCAAAAAGGGTCCATAACAATATACATATGTGTGTGTATGTATGTATGTATTGTATGTATGCATGTATGCATTTTTCACTCTTGCTAAAGACTTCCCTCAAGAGACTGTTGATCCCCAGGGGTATTTGGGCCCTATTCTTTAAGTTCTTTGGCCCACTCCAGACCCGCCTCTCCTGCCTGGAAGGATACCTGCCTTATTCTGAGGAAACAGCTCCAAGGTCGGACCCTTCCCTGCAAGGCTGCCCTGAAGAGAGAGGCAAGTCTTAGTCCCTCTTCAAGCCTGCTTCCACGTAGACTTGTTCACAACTGTACCTGAAAAGGTCATTGAAAAGGCGGAAGAGAAAGGTACGGAGGAGAGAGAACAAAGAGGTGCTAATTAGGTTTGAGAGGATCGTCTTGGGGGCGGAGCTGTAGGTATGAAGCACTGCAAAAACAAGGACATGGGTGCAAGGTCGGCTCATGGAGACCACATATGGGAGGGAGTGAAATCTAAAAAATTCTAGGGGCTGATCCATTCAAATAACTCTCGTGAAATTTGACTGAGGAATTCTAACAATAATGGCGTGGGGGGGCAGTCCCAGATATCTGCTATCTTTCTCATTATCGGCTTAAGGCCGGTGTCTTAATCGGATTTGGGATGGCGATGGCCATGACGAGGGTATGACAGGTAATAAATCAAAACTGACATATTAAAATGACATTTTCACAGATGGCTAATGACATGTCCATGTTTTTGTCTTCGAGACGTCGTTAAGGCAAAAGGGAACAAAGGGATAAACAATGAGTCAAAATATCTTTAAAGTCAACACAACACTTTTTTGCTTGTACTCTGTTTTCCAAAAGTGATTCCTCTATTTTTCCATCGCTTTCTTACAATTTCCTTCATGTTCAAAATAGAGAAAAGTAAAAAACAAAGTGTCGGAAGGACACTTGTCACGATATACATACATATATATATATATATATATATATATATATATATATATATATATATATATATATATATATATATGTCTGTGTATGTGTGTGTTTGTATGTGTGTGTGTGCGTCAAGAGTATATGATAAATTTAATTAAAAGCTGGGAACAAGAAATCCACGTCAGAATGAAAAATCTCTGAAAAGTTCGCATTCAATTTGAGGCAACGCACAATTCAAGATAAGTCATTGTAGTGAGGAACTATTTCCGTGCTAATAATAAGAAGTCTCCTACCATAGAGCGAAAATATCTCATTTATTTTCATAGGGGACTTTCATCTTCATTCCTCTTGCACCCTTAAGCCAAAAGTCCGTTGCCTTGACGCGTCTTCTCAACTGTTTCTGTCGAAAACATTTTCCTTTGTTGAACCCTTCTTCTCTAAGGAGGAAGTGAAGGGCGCTTCGATGTAGCCTGTTAGGGGTAAAAGCTCTAGAGGGAAGCAAAGGATCAGTTGGCGTGACAAAGTGGAGCTGGAAATGAAGTGGATTGTACAATATAGTGTATATGTGTGTGTGTATATATATATTTATATATATATATATATATATATATATATATATATATATATGTGTGTGGTGTGTGTGTGTGTGTGTGTGGTGTGTGGTGTGTATGTATGTAGGTATGTATGTATGCATGCATGTATATATATATATATATATATATATATATATATATATATAGATATATGAACCTCATAGTCACTTTTTACGAGATACGTATATGTATTATTAAAACCTTATTTTGATCTCAGACTTTGTAGTGACACACGAATCAAATAACTGCGAGAAATTAAGACAAAACAAAAGCCGACGATTCTTGACTGATGCCTTCAGTCAGCAGAAGGAAATTTTTCTTAATATATCCCACAAAGCTATAGACATCCCTCTTTCCAGTAATATCATTCGAGGATTTCAAGTTCCAAGGACCTGGCTTCGGGAAATTAACTTGCTTTTAGCATTACAAATATGTGCCAACTAAGCTGTTACCATGACAAATATGTGCCAACTAAGCTGTTACCATGACAAATATGTGTCGACTAATAAAAAAATACAATACATTTACTGGAATCGCCGTTGATGTCGTAGTTTCTTTAAGATGATGCACAATCTATGTCCACGTGAATGAAAGATTCTCCGTTTTTTATTCTAAATATATTGGAATGTAGAAAAACTCGAAAATTTCGTATGAAAACTTTCAAGTGAGGTAAAATTTGCTGAACCCTCTCATACGCTTTACGAACTGGAAGATGGAAGCCCTAGAATATTTCCCTCAAGGGCTGCATTTGATTAAGTTGGGATCCTCTTCGAAACCAATTTTTGGAAATCTGAATTTCTAAACAACGTAAGGTATTATCCAAAAATTGGACTTTTATTTTAAAGAAGCCAATAAAGAACAGCCGTAAAATGTTGTTTGTTCGCCAGGATATTAACAAGGCTAAGCCTATAAAAACAAGGAGAACAAGTTTCCTAGAATCATGAAGAATTACGAATGAAGACAAACCCCGTATCTGACTTATGTATTTTTAGTTTTCTATAAAAGAAAACTATTGAGATGAATATATTTTTTTTGTTCGTCCGCACTTTTTCTGTCTTCCTTCAGATATTAAAAACCACAGAGGTTAGAGGGCTGCAAATTGGTATGCTGATCATCCACACTCCAATCATCAAACATACCAAAATTCAGCCCTCTAGCCTCAGTACTTTCTAAGATCTGAGGGAGGAAAGAAAAAGTACGGCCGGACAGACAAATAGCCATCTCAATAGTTTTCTTCTATAGAAAACTAAGGTACAGAATCAGGATACGGGCTTTGCTTCATTCGTAATTCTTCATTAAATTCTAGAAAAAACTTATTCTCCTTGTTTTTTATTCAAGGTTAGAGTTAACAGTTACCCATGATCGTGCGTCTGTAATTGAAAGGTTCGTCGAAGGGTCAGGAGATATCAGGGGAAGTCCCAGTTATTGGACAGCAGTGGGCGAAGGGTTCCCTGATTGCAATTAAGCAGGAACGTTAGGTATGACGCCTGACAATGTAACTACAATATTATTGCTGTTGGAAGAGCAGAAGCGCAAGTGTAGTAGTATCTTTTATTATCTTTAGGAGGCGGGAATATGCGATTTTAATCAACGTTAAATATTGTTTGATAACTAAAACCGGCAGTGGTCTAAATCATATAAGACAATAAACAATAAACGCATAGCTGGGTTAAGTGGCATCACTTGATGACACTAAACATCTTTGTAAAAATGAAGTTGCACCATTTTATCTAGAAATATAAGAAAGAGTAACTTTAACAACTAGAAAATAGAATAAAAGATAAAAGTTTTAATTTTAACAATTATTACTCGAGGGCTGTTCTTTTTGCCTTGGTTGGTTGCGAAATATCCCATAGCAACTGGGTTTTTACCGGTAAATTAGGTAAAGCTGGATTTTTAAAAGATTTTATTACAAAAAATAAACATTTGAACCATAACTTCACGCTATGACTAAGACAACACCCCTGAAATTTGCAGCTTAACTACACTGAGGACCACGTGGTCCGTAAGAGATTCACAGTTCGACTTCACTTGAAAGTCTCACTAACACATAACTGACATTTGACACAGGTTGGGGAATAGGACATGACTACTTACTTAATTAACTAAAGAACGTATGGTGGCGGATGATTTAGCAGAGACCAGGAAAGAGAAAATTTCAGTTGCTGCTGCTTCGAGAGGGTTCTGTAGCCAGAGTGCTGCTTCTCTAGCAATTCTAGATTCATTCCCTGACCCCGACACTATCGCTTGTTTGCCGCCAGCCAACTGTTCTAGAACTTCTGTGGCGGGAACGCAGTGGAATCCGGTCGTGGAAAGACTGTACACTCGACTTTTCAAGACAGCGACCTGCATATTTCTTTGTTTTGGAAACAGATGGAGAAATTTTATAGACGGAATACTGTTCAGAAAAACGAGAAGCTCCACAGGTGGAGGAGTAATATTTCTTGCTTGCTATCTTACATGTTGCTAACGAAGTGAAAACATTTCTTGTTTGAAACTCTCATCCAATATTGAACTATATTTACTGAAATATCCACAGACTTTTATTTATCATCGCAATATCTTTGTTCTGTTATATCTTTAAATCTAATACCCAATACACCGATGTAGAACATATGAAGCGGCTCTTCTGTCTATCTCACTCTCTCTGTCTGGAAAAAAAAAAAAAAAAATCAAAGCTCTCATCATTAGAATCTCTATATCTTTTGAAGGAATCAAATGAAAATGTCAGTATTCAAATCAGTACTCACCCAATGAAAATTGTATATTATGAGGTGTATTATACAATATGAAAAGATATCAAAATGTAGAGAATACCAAGAGATCAGAAATTAGCAAAAAATGTTATGCCTCAGATCCAATTATCCCACGAGACCTATAAAAACCACAGTTGGTAGTGTCACATATTCACGGTCTAGATTTCTTTCTCATTGTTACAACCATTATTTAGTACAATTTCAAGGTCTCGTGATGTTAATTCTGTCGATTTTGTTGATAAACTGCAAAATCGTAAGCTCAATTAAGGACAACGAAATTATGGTCGGTTTCAATATAACCAGCTTGTTCACTTGTGTTGCTGTTAACGACATCCTAGATTTTTAGAAATATGAACTAAATAGTGTTTGTACTTCATGGTTGTTGTCACTGGTTGGTGTCATTTTACAGTTAATTACACTGCGTAGGATATGCTTGCTTTGTTTCTAAATGTATATATTTTAGGCCGAAATTGGCTTGCAGATGGGAAATTGCCTTCACTTGTTCTATCTAAAGGCCTGTCCAGACGAGTGGACGTGATCGCCGGGGAGCGCGGTAGATGGGCAAATTCTGCCGGCCTTACCTTGAGTGTTGTCCATACGGCAGAGTTGACGATTGCGGACTTGCCCAACGATGCCGAGTGTCGTACGAAAAACATGGTGGTTAGTATTGCTCAGAAAAGAAACTGTTGTGCTGCATAATAATTTGGCTATACTTAAAAAAAAGAAGAGAATGTGGTGCAAAGATTGGCTAAATAAGGATGTTTACGGGAGTCAATACAACAATAGTACGTAATTACAATATGCCTATGAACATGATTATAGAAACTATATGAGAATGAGCGTTAGTCCATTTCATCATGGCCACTATTCCATACACTCCTGGCAAAGGTAAAGCCATACAAACATGCGATACAGCAAAACAGCAGAAGCTCGATTGGAAGCAACGCTGGCATTTTCTAGAGAGAGAGAGAGAGAGAGAGAGAGAGAGAGAGAGAGAGAGAGAGAGAGAGAGAGAGAGGAATTCGAACAGATATAAAGAAACAATAACTAAAAAGAGAGCGACCGACTGGAATTCGAAATGAAAGGAAGTAACAGCTACTAAAACGGGGTACGAGAGAGAGAGAGAGAGAACGAGAGAGATAGACTGGTATTCGAATAGAAATTAAGTAAAAGTTACTAAAACGGTCCACGAGAGAGAGAGAAGAGAGGAGCGAGAGAGAGATAGAGAGAGAGAGATATAGTGGTATTCGAATAGAAATTAAGTAAAAGTTACTAAAACGGTCCACGAGAGAGAGAGAGAGAGAGAGAGAGTGGAATTATCATGAAGCAAAATTGCCAAATGAACAGCTTTTCTTTTTATTCCATAATGACAGCAGACATTTTGGGCAAATTAACTTGAAGAAAAGATGAATTGAACAAGGATTTTTTGTCAAGTCTTTCTTTGTTGCCTTGGTAGAAAGTGTCTAGGAAGAAGTCTTATCAAAAAATGTTTTGTCATTCAGTCGCAATTTTTATTTTACTCTGGGAATTATAAGAATTGTTCAAGATATTTGGTGGTGTCAGTATAGAGAGCCACAACTGCATAATATGCATGTATTAGTGTAATCTTATTTATATATATATATATTCTTATATATATATTATATAATATATTATCTTAATATCAATGTATTCTATTTATATTCATAATATGATACTATCTATTATATATATACAATATAATAATATATCACATAGAGCGCCTCTATCTATTGTTCTGTATGTCTACTAATAAATCTCTATCTCTATATATATCTCTCTCAAACTATGGAATAACTTGATCACGAAGTATAAAACTGATGCTATGTATAAATAAAGGTTTTTTGCCACGAAGGAAAAAATGAAAAAGCGAGATAGCCAAGTACATTCGGTCCTGTTCGGAAGTACTTGGCTATCCCGCTTTTTCATTTTTTCCTTCGTGGCAAAAAACCTTTATTTATACATATATATATATATATACTATATATATATATATATATATATATATATTATATATAGGGTAGTCTCCCTTTTTCACGAAGATAGATATATGAGGTTGTAGTCCACAGGGGTGAAAAGAAAAGCTGAAATTTCTTTTAGCTCAACAATTTCGGCCTCCACTGGCCCTAACAGCTCTCGATAAGGGCCAGTGGAGGCCGAAACTGTTGATCTGAAAGAAATTTCAGCTTTTCTTTCCCCTGTGGACTACACCTCATATATATATAATATATATATATATATATATATATATATATATATATATATATATATATATATGTATAGTATGTATGTGTATATACATATATATGAGCCCGATGACGTGCTTGCCCACCGATCAGGCCCGCTCGTCTGGACATCCCTTAATATTTAAGTTAATTTTTATGAGAGTCAACCAGCTAATTCCATTTTACAGAAGAACAACCCTTGATTGTTTACAAACGCTGTTGAAACGCTTTTCGCATTTTGTGATTTTAGACCGTATTTGAAGGTTTTTCTCGTGACACTGACTCCAACTTGTGAATAAGATGGCAGTGAACTAACTGTGCTTAAAAATAACTTGTTTGCTGCGTTTCAGGGCCGTGTCTAATTGATTATCGGCTATTAAATCTTACCAAACATCGGATATGGATCGTATTTTGGGAATAGCTATTTGATGCGCAGCCTAATTGGTAAAAATATGCAGTGATGTCTAATGTTGCTAATTAAGGCACTTTTCAGAGTAAACCAAAGAAATTTAAAGGGAAACTTAGCTAAATCTAGCGGGCTCGTTGATAGAGGCTTCTAAAAAGTCATCACTGAAGGCCCTCCCACTTACTGATACTGTAGTATAACATTGTACTTTACTGGACACCCCGCCCATATACTTTATGAATGAAGATTCCGGTATTAGTAATAGTAACAATAGTAGTAGTATATATGGAATTCTTATATTATTTCGTATGCACACAGCCATGCAAAGTATTGATAATTATAATAATAATCATATAATGATAATAATCACAATATTAATCAGTTATTATTTTTATCATTAATATTATAATTATCATTGTTATTATTCAAATTCCGACACCATAGAAGAGGATGATAGAATATGCATAAATGCATATGCAGTATAGTAAATACACAGATTCGGTACAAATGCACGATACATAAATTATGTGTGTGTGTGTGTGTCAAGATTTTGGTCTTAAGAGATCTTAATAAGTTCCCCTTGGCTCTTGATGGGCCACTTACATAGGTGCAATCGGATGTCAATTAGAATGAATAATATATTTAACTATTATATTTCAACAAATATACCCTTATACCAATATATACAAGATATATCATACTAAATAGGTATTAACGAAACTAGGATCACAGCATTGGAGCCGACATCAAGCAAGGCAATACAAGTTTGATGCAGGGGACCGTTATCCTTATAGCAATTAGGCAAGAGAGAGAGATTCTGTAAATTCATTAACACTACATCAGAACCCCATAATATTCAAGCATACAGATTTACATAAATATATACGATAGATTAAATACAATAAACAAATTAAATTATAACAAAACACAATAGAACTTACAAGTCGGTCAGTGGGGGCTTCTTTGTTAGAAATTTGTCAAGATTTTACAGCTTGACCCTATACCTCGGATGCTATAGAACACTAACTACCCAAGGATACAAAACTGGCAGTGAGAAGAGAAAACGCAAGATGACGATGGAGATGAAGCATGAAATCATCGAGAAACATGAGCGTTGAAAAGTTTGTTCAAGGCTTATCAAATAAGACAACACCCCGACAGTGTGCGTGTGTGTATACATACAAGGAGGTCAGTTGTTAATTATTATTATTAAAGTAATTTAACCAGACCTCTGCGCTGACTTTCAGCTCTCATAGGGCTGGCCCAAAGGATTAAAAATAAAAAAATTAAAAAGCCAGTACTGTGCCTAAGACTAAGCTCTAGAACCGAGTAGTTCATGCTGTGTGATGACGAATGAGTAAAAATTAAACTGAAATTCACAAAGGTAGTACACACTAACACTGGAACACATGCATACAATAAATACATTTACTCATGTATCCATATATTCATAAAAAAGAAAATTGGAATAAGTTAAGTAGTATTTAAAAGTTTTGTCTTTAAAATTCATTAGATTATCTAAGGTCGTTGCAGGTAGTGAGTGAGATAGTTTATCAGTCAAGAATCCTCGGCCATTGTTTTTTCTTGGTCTGAAAAGTTATAAAAAGGCCTTGGTATAAACTAAATATTTGTATATCTCTCTTTTCCACACTCGTGATAGTAAAAGGGTAAATAAAAATTGCGTTGTAATTGCTATGTTTTCCCATAGCCAATGTAAAATTGTACAAAAAAAAATATTAATATTGTCATATGTAGTATATTTAACCAAATTCTTTTGCTATAATATTTCCATATCTACCAATGCCAAATTCTTATTCATTACCCGTAGTATCACCAATGGAAACCGTAATATATCATCATTCTCAGAAAAGGTTTGCCTAGCCTTTTCATTAATACTGGACTTTGGTGCTGTCATGTTTCTTCTGTTTTATCAATGACATTGGTGTTAAGAACGTAATACAGTGACTACTTTCATTGATAATGACACTTTCTATAGTAAGCGTTTTACTTGGGTTTTCTATTTGTTTTAAATCAAATCTGTATTTCTATCTGTGGTTTCAACTCCTATTTTCGCCTATTCAGGTGACGAGTGCTAAGAAGGGAAGAAGTAGTTTCAAATAATTAAGTTTAGCCAAAATCTCTCACGTCTTTATTCATTTACTTTCACTGTTCAGATAAAAAAATTTAGATTTTGTCATCCATTTTTAGTATATATTGTCTTAGAATTTCGATCATTATCGGATACTCCTACTCAAGGTATTACTTATTGCACAAGAGGGTCAAGTATTTGTTTCGATCATTATCGTACTACGGGGAACCCTGCTATTACGTCGATATTAGACATCACTGCATATTTTTGCCAATTAGGCTGTGGCTACAAATAGCTATTTCCAAAATACGATCCATATCCGATGCTTTGGAAAGATTTTATCGTCGAAAATATATTAGTCACAGCCCTGAAATGCGTAGACATCGGCTAGTTTTCAGGCCGATGGTCGCTTTAGCAATGTGGCGAAATCATAGAAAACGTTCTGACAAAATCATAGAAAACGGAACGTTTCCTGCCAGCGAGTGCTATGGGAGACCAACCCCTTTTTTGTTTGTGAGACAAACCAAAGACATCATTTCGTTTAAAGATTTTTTTTATCTCCCTAATCATGACTCCGCATGTGATGTCATAGTCAATAAGTTATAAATTAATGGAAAAGACATACGATGATTTCAGAATATACCAAATAACAGAGTTACTGTGAAATTTCTTGAGGCTATTTTTTTGTTTTTTTACGTCTTTATACGTCTTTAAAGCCATAATGGATAATTTGAGCAGTGTATATACTTATATATCAATACGATATCTACCATTTGATTTGGAAAACTCCCTTTCAACTGCTGCCCTCAGCCAGTATGGAAAAGTGCTCCATCTAAGACATTACACTTTTTCTCATGGAAGGGCCAGTTTGTTAAATGGATCACGCACTGTGAAAATGGAAAAAAGAAAAATTCTTATTCTCCATAAATATTTGTGGTTATACTGTTGTTCTTCTACATAATTGTTGCGAAAAACTCATGCACAACTTTTTCGTGACGTAATCCCTCTCATCCACTTACACTTTCCCGCCTTTTGTTG
This sequence comes from Macrobrachium nipponense, assembly GCF_015104395.2. Taxonomy (NCBI): domain Eukaryota; kingdom Metazoa; phylum Arthropoda; class Malacostraca; order Decapoda; family Palaemonidae; genus Macrobrachium; species Macrobrachium nipponense. The sequence continues at coordinate 60,694,249 of NC_087214.1, read as the reverse complement.
GTAGGCAAAAAGTTCCTTGGTAGGCGAATTGCCACGTATAGGAAGATCTGGCGGGACAGCAGAATGGTCCTTTTATGACATTTCTGATTTAATCGTTCCTCGCTTCACCCCCCTCCCCCCATGGAATTTGTTGTGATAACGTAAATTACATATGAGAATAGAAAATGCGTCCGGGTATTAAAAGTGCCTGCAGCCACCGCTCGTCCTCTCTTTCTTCTACCAGACGCAATGTGACCATGAAATCTAGAAGTAAGTAATCGTTCTTTATTTTAGCCATCGTTGGGCTAGTGTTCTAGAATCTTGAAAATCATGGTTTAGTGAACTGGGAATGTGTTCCTCGCTGATTTGCTAAATTCTCACTACATTTTGTGAGATTTTTCATACTTTTAAGAGGTCGCGTGACCACTCCGTGTTTTTTGCGTTAGTTTAGGGGTAATACGCCCCGTTATTCATGTGTCACTGTTTTGTCAAATTTTTTAATTCATAAAGCTTTATTTTTGTAATAATTGTAAAAATCTCGTTGACTATTACTCCTGTTACCCTCGTGCAAGGACCGTAACTTAGCCCTTCAGTTTGGTTTGTCCGCCTCACAACATCGAGGCCTTACCGGTGTTCTAATCGTGGATTTATTCACGACAATAATGGCCCAAAAAAGACGTGTTACAAATGTGGAAAAGAGACTCATATGGCAAGTAACTGTAACATGGATAATGAACCTAAGTTAAATATTTTCAATTTGAATTATTTCCCAGCAATGCACTGTAAGGATTCTGATAAAGGGGAGGTACTGGAAATAATGGAACTCTTGGTATTTGTCGTGAAAAAATACGCGCTCATATTTGAAATTGTTTTGCTCCTACACGATATACAAACCCTCAGTCATTTGGATAAGGAATAACTTTCAGCGTAGCTGGAATTACGGCCGTTGAATTCATAGAAAAGGTGGTTAGGCAGTAACAACTGTCTGGTAGCTGGGTAGGCCCGCTTGCCCCCGGATGTAAATAGGTCAACCCACGGGCGCTTGAAATTTTTGTCGTATGCGCATCCGTGACGTTAATAGGTACAAAAGGGGTCCGACCGTCCGAGCCTAAACCTATGGTCAGTCTGTAATGAGCGGGCCAGATGGACAGACGTCTATCTCTCTCCCACTCACTCTGTCTCATGGCCTTGTTCTGTCCCAAGGTCATATTGGTCCCAAAACCAACAGAATTTTAACTCGCACCAACTTGTCACGATGCCTAGTTGCGCAGTGCCTGACTTTACAAATTATTCGATAGGAAAATCAATTTATAATTATTATCGGTTTCCGAAAGATAAAGAAACACAAGACAAATGGATGGAAGCAAAGGATGCAAATATGTGACAAATTCAAGCATACGAGAGATAGTCAAAAGAAGTAGGAAAGACTTAAAGACATCGTTCAAATTATATGATTGTCATATTGATGTAGAATGACCTAGAAGAATGAATGTTCGTCTAGCTGCACAGCTGTTATCTGAAACAACAGCCAAATCTATGCAGTTTTTTTGGTGAGCAAATAGGTGGTTTGATCTTTTTAATTCAAGGGTATTCACAGATTCAAATTAATCATGGAGAAATGCTAATGGGGCAAATTTGGCAACACGAAATCAGATTTTGGAACAAATGATTGAGACTGCAAAAGAAGTGAGTTTGTGGGAAGAATTTCTTGTATCAATTTCAGAAAGAGCTAATACTTTCTTCAAAATCTCTCTCTAAGCTGTACCGAATGTTAAATGAGAAATATAATGTAACCTACTTGCTGACCGTCAGATTGAACCAAAATTGTTAGAGCATTTTTTCTGCTGTCTTAGACAAATGAATGGAAACTATGATCACCCACCCCCTGTGCAAATAAAGTACAGAATAAAAACATTTCTTCTTGGAAAGGAAATTGCCTTGATGGGATCTCGGTATAACACTGAACAAGAATGCGATGATACCAATATTTCAGATGTAACACTTGCTAAACTAGATACCAATGCTCCTAACATTAACACAGAAAATTTAGAGGAAGAACTTTGCTTATCTGCAATGATTTTTGTAGTGGATGATGATGAGCTACAATGTGATGAACCTCCTTCATTTGATCTACAAGGTATGACTTTTGAGGTGGCCATGGAAACCGAGGCACTTAGGTATGTTGGGGGTTTCTTGGTAAAAATATTTCCTCAATATGAATTCCTAGGATCCAGTGTTACAAAGGATGATAATACTTGGCTTTCGGTCATAAGTAGAAGTGAAGGGAAACTAAAAAAAACAAAAAAAAACTGTTTTTTAAAACAGTTACAGACCATGGAAATATTGTTTAACTGTACTATGGAGACTCTTCACCAAAAGGTGAAAAAATGCTTTAAAAAATTGACAAAATGCATGGTAAATTTGGTTTCTTTACCTGAGGATGTCATTGCGTATTTCATAAAGTGCAGAATATTCTTCAGAATGAGATTTCTGAACAGAAAAATATCAGAAAAAAAATGTCAAAATTAATAACAAAGAATTTCCCAGTGCAGAGAAAATGTACAGAAAAAAATAATCAAAATGTACATATAGAAGAAGAAAATAATAAAACATGAGTAAAAACCAAACTCGCGAGAAAAGAAAAAATATATAGATTTTGTTAAGGACAAAAAAGAAAATTAATTGTAGAAATAAGGTATAATAGATTAAAACAAAAAATACCCAATTTATACTAAAGTCGTATTTATTACAGCAAGTAACGTAACTCTTAAACTGGCTGAGAGCAATCTCCTGCCAGGTGACGATGTCATCAGTCCTGAAGCTGCCTGGCGCGTTTGCCGAATCATCATTGTTCCTTTTAACCTCAATAAACCGCTTGCAAAGCAGGTTGGCTGGAGAGAGGAATGCTTAGCACGAACTTCTCATGGGCAAGGCAGGACGTTAGGTACAAGTCTATCCGTGTGTGCAATGCAACTTTAGTTAAGGAATTGCAATCGTTTTAAAATTAATGAACAAAATAAGCAAACAGAATTCCTATAATATCAAAATGGATTAATTTTTTCTGAACCTCATAGACAATTAGAGTCAATAAATCAGCTTATGATATTGATAAACGGACATTTAGAAGTATCAGGTCATGGATATGAAAAATTTACTTGCAACATTAGCCTATTACAATTCAAGTAAATCACATTCATGGGAAAATGTCACATTTTCTTGAAAAACCCAAAGTTTATATAGAAATTAGTTACATAGTGGGTTCTTTCATAGCATCTCCTGCCTAAAAATTAACCTCAGAGGATGTGCGCGAGAAAATTGAATATGAAACTTTTGTTAGGGGCACATAGGATCGGATTTTATCACAGCTTAATTTCAGTAAGCATAGAGAAATACAGAATCATGATTAATATTCTCTTTGACTCTTATGTTGCCTGGCACTCTTACAAATAGCTCCGTTTTCCACTTCTTTGTCTAGTAACTTACTACCAGTAATATCGAATTTTCTTTGGGATTTGTATTGATATCTGTTTATTTTTTTTATAATTATGGATATTTTTACAGTCAATATAGACCTGGATAGGTTCACTCATTGTTTTCATGCCATGGATAAAAAAGGTTTGTACAGCTGACTCTTTTGAATTCCATAAAATATCAGCGAATTCATGTGGGTTAAGTCTGGTTCTTAATGGCTTTCTTCCTCCCGTATTTGGATGTTGTCTGAATTTACTTTGCCTTGTGACAAGTATAATTTCACTTACAGCCTGATTAATGGAACCTGGTTACAGTATCCTGCAGTACGAGAGTTTCACATCGTCTACAGATTCAAAACCCGTTCCTTGCGGTGGACGACAGCAGTGAAGTAACAACCACCTACAATGTGAAGGGAATAAGCACCATCATAAGGGAACAAGCTTATTTCGTGGACTTCTAGGACCGACACCTGTATTCCATAGTTAATCTCGTTTTTAATGCGGAATGCTCCGGCGGAATTGACTACAAAGGGACATACTTCCTACAATTACGACCGAAGAGGATATTCAACTTTACGTTGCTGGCGCAGGACTCGTGCTGGGGATGATTTTATTCATCACGAACGTATTCGTATGGCATAGAATGCAGAGGACAATGTATGGGCGCAAAATAGAACGTCGGACCCTGCCCAGGCAATTTCCCCTTGTTTTTAACCATTTGGAATTGGCCATTTCATTTGGCTACAGGTGGTTGTCTGGAACTGTGTAATGGACGAAAAGTTGTTTGAAACGCTAGAATGTGCAGTGGGTATCACCTCGGTCATGTATCCTATATATAAAGTATCATGTATCCCATATATAATAACAGAATCGAAATATATCTGTTCGAGTACGCACTGGGAATCTATTTAAAGTGCACCTAGATTAATCACTTAGATTAGTCATTTATGTTAATCAGTTGTATTAAGTGCACATATATTGATCATAATTATATGAATCCATATACATATGTATAAATAAATCAGGTAGCCTATAATCAATCTGTTACCTTTTATCTTACCAATAACTGCAGTTATATATGAGTTAGTATATGGGTCAATGAATCAGCATAAAAATTAATAATTTTTATCACTTCATATATGAATTTATCAGTTAAAATATGATTTTTATCATGTTAATCTTTATTCTATGCAATTATCAGAGTACATTAGTATTTTCTGTAGCACATGTATCTTAATGTGATGAAATGAAAAACTGTATCGGTATATATCACATGATCACTATTATTTATGAATATCATCATATGCATATGTCTTATATCTTATTACTTGAATCTGTATTTGTGTACACCATGAATTTTTTTTTTACTTATAAGTATTTTCTATATATCTATATATATTCACATAGTGTCTGTTTCACACTCCTATAAGTCAAATGCAAGTCAAGCTTGAGTAATATTCAGTGGTTGGTTTTGTAGCCGACCGAGCTTTTATGTAAGTGTTACATAATAAAAATATGGAATGTTATTCCATATATATAAAAAACTAAAACTATGAGGTCAACCAGATTGCTTGCAGGAATGTGATCAGACCAGAGATGATAAAGTATGCTAAGATGACGTATACAATAAAGTAGGCTAAGATGACGTGCCGTCACCTGTGGTCCTTCATTTGTTTTGAAAACATTAGTCCAAGCTTCCTGCTTGAGACAACTGCCACGACCTATAATTCAAACGGCCTACGTGATTTGTAATCTGTCATCTGTATGTATGTTCATATGTTCGAGCTACTGTCTGCTTCCTTTATGATTTGTAACCGAGATGGTAGTCAGAGTAGAATTAGCCATCATCATTGGCAGAAGCGATCAAGCCATCGTCATTAGAAGACCTGTACAATCCTATCTGCTCTTCATCATGTAATCTCAGAGAATAGAACTATTTTTTATACTTCGTGTTTTCTACTAGAACCTCACATCAGAAAGAAGATATCATCATGAGTTTAACACATCGTCGTCATAACCAAAGAAGATACCGACTTCGTAAGTTATCACAAAACCCCAAGACACTCTAATGAGTATGGAAGTGCATAACCAACCAACTTAGCGTAAGATTATCGTAAGTCTAACATAACCTCATAGGGCGCCTTATTATATAAGGCAACAGCCCTTTCATTGATACTAACCTAACCTAACCTAGTAGAACGTATTACCTGACCGTGGGGGGGGGGGGGGGGGGGGGCGGTTAAAGGAAGGCAAGCTTAGAAGTGTAACATGGGTAAGGAGTGTCTGAAACAAAAGCTCCCCTATCACATGGCGCATGTGCAGTAAGATTTGGCGTCAAAATAGCAGCAGTAATAGGTAGATTTAGGCTATGTAACGGCTCCATTATCAGCTTATTTATCACTTTATTTCAGCTTGTATTTCGTGTTTCAAATGTCATAAATAAGACGAAATGACACGGTAAAACCTTCCCCGAAGTGTTTTACCCCACCCATAACCCCGCTTTTCCATCGGCCCCCCATACCGTAGGATAGAGTTTAAGGCATAATTCTCCCAAGTTTTACTCCACCCAAAAACCCGCATTCCCATCTGTCCCCCTTACCGTAGGATAGAGTTCAAAGGTAAATTACAGGTTAATTACAGCCGGCCGAAAAAATATCACTTTAAATTCTTGTTCAGGAGGTAAAATTCTAAAGAAAAACGTCAACTGCCACAGTCTAGTTCGCCGTGGTATAAGGGCTTAGATCTACCAAAATTAGTAATAAAGATGTTGTCATACCTTTGCCGCCGACCCTCAACACAAAGTAGAACGGCGGCTATCACAGAAAGTGGGTTTGCATATTAATGATAAAATTCAATGAATTATTAATATCAAACACAGTATATACATCTTTATTAAAAATATAAAAGATTATAGATCCCACCAGGAAAATTATTAACGGTTTGTCACCAAGAGCTCACAAAAATACGTCTTCATCGGAAGACGGCTGAAAGCAAAGTAGTGTTTACATCAAGGCCAACAGAATTTTACAGGTCAACCCACGAACAGCTTTCACTCGGATAGCCGTTATTAATGTGACGGCACTAGGTTCAACAACTGAGACACGTTACCTCTCTCTCTCTCTCCTTCTCTTTCTCTCTCTCTGACTGCTTATTCATAATCACATCTAATTACACAGCTATTATTATTATTATTATTATTATTATTATTATACTTTTGAATAATAATAATGATAATGATAATAATAATATTGTTAAAAATATTATTATTCTTTTACTCTTGATACTATTATTATTATTATTTTTATTATTATAATTATACTCTTTATATTATTATTATTATTGTTTTTATTATTATTATTATTATTATTATTATTGTTTTGTTGTTGTTGTTATTATTATTAATTATTACCGTTATCATATATGATGGAGGCGATTTATATTTATACAATGGTGACCTTTCAATCATATCTGGAAATTTAAGAAAAAAAATATGCTAAGGTGCAAAATTGACCAGAACACACAAGTTTGTAATCTAATTTATTTCATACTATTTCATATTAGCTACATACTACTGTACATTACATGTTTTAATCTATTGTACCTTATTTCTACAATTAATTTTATTTTTTGTCCTTAACAAAATTTATAATTTTTTTCTTTTCTCGCGAGTTTGGTTTTTACTCACAGATATAAAAGCCTAGATGCCGCATCGGCCGCTAGCTGAATAGGCTGGCGCACGTCATCAGGCCCGCCATCTTGGCGCGGTAATTCAAACAATGCAGCAGGCTGCAGTATATGACGTTTTTTCGCCACTATTCGCTTAATATTGCACGGATTTTCTTGTCTGATGGCTCGTTACAAAGCTTACATAATTCCCTACAAAGATCTAATAAAATAAAGTTGTTCCTTATTGTTTGAAAGTTAACTTGCAATGACTTTGTTTTAGCAGGTAGGGGGAAGGGGGCTAGTTGTACACAAATGTTAATATTTACCCATAACTATTGCTGTAAACAATAATTTGAAATGCTGTGATAAGACAGCCTACAAAAAAAAATGGTAAAACAATATTGTTTAAGGGCCATTAGGTCAATTGGGTAAATCGTGTATGTTGGACACTAATTTGATGTTTCTAGATTTCTTTCACTGCATTATAGCTATGTAAATATTAGTGTTAATCTGGTCCTTGTAATAAGAACTAAATGGCCAAGCAAGGCACATAATGAGTTTTTGTTGATGTTTTGATATAGCCTGGGCCTGCTAATTTCATATCAATGTATATAGATTATCATTACAATGTAGTATCATTAAACTGTTGGAAACAGCAATGAAAAAAAAAAACTTGTTTAAACTGCTGGGAATATTTATAAATAAATGCACAGATGTACAAGAATAAATGTTATATATAAAGATTCCAATGTAAGAACAAATATCATGAAAATAAATCATTGTGCAATACATTTTGAGAGTTGTTACTTCAAAGTTTAGGCTTAATGACCCATAAGGCCACCCATAGCTTTAAATTTACATGCGTGACCAAACCAATGAACAGTTAGCTGAAAAAAAATTAGACTGGCCTTATGATTGTTGGCCTAGGCTGAAAGGCTCGGTGGGTTGGGGGGGTTACTATGACCGGGTATACAGGGTTGCTCGTCAGGATTGGCTCATTTTGGCAATCTTGGTCTAGAGATGGGTCCCCTTCTGGAAGGGTAGAAGTATAGAGATGGCCCAGGCCCTTATCCCAAATAAGGTATAATAATTTGGGTCCTTGACAACACAGGTCTAGAGATGAGCTATATTGAACTGTTAATGCTTGCCATAATGATATATCCTAGTCTGAGCAAATTAAAGGTAGTTTTGTGAAAAATTTAAGTTCTATATAATTATTTCACCATATAAAATTAGGTCTAGAGATAAGTCACTTTTGCCACTAGACGAGGTCTCTTGATCCCCCCTAAATTTTCCAAAGCCAGGTCTAGAGGTCTGAATTCACTGAGGGGCATCCCATTCCAAAAAATTGGAAGAACCCCCACCCCCCCAAGGCTCAAAGGAGCAGGCTAGATAACACAGAAATCCTAGTTATTCTAGGGCCTACTGTAGTTTATTTTAGGCTCAACCCTACAGTTTTATGACTTAAACTTGTAGGCCTGTGCCAAAAATTATATTGGGGGATTTTTTAACAGAGCACTTCGAGACAAAGATTTTACTTAAGTTGCACAGATCCATAGCTGTAGGCCTACTTTAGTAATCTGTCTTATCACAGCATTTCAAATTATTGTTTACAGCAATAGTTATGGGTAAATATTAACATTTGTGTACAACTAGCCCCCTTCCCCCTACCTGCTAAAACAAAGTCATTGCAAGTTAACTTTCAAACAATAAGGAACAACTTTATTTTATTGGATCCTTGTAGGGAATTATGTAAGCTTTGTAACGAGCCATCAGACAAGAAAATCCGTGCAATATTAAGCGAATAGTGGCGAAAAAACGTCATATATTGCAGACTGCTGCATTGTTTGAATTACCGCGCCAAGATGGCGGACCTGATGACGTATGTCCGGCCGGCCGATGCGGCATCTAGGCTTTTATATCTATGTTTTTACTCATGTTTTATTATTTTCTTCTTCTCTATGTACATTTTGATTATTTTTTTCTTTACTGGGAAATTCTTTGTTATTAATTTTGACATTTTTTTTCTGATATTTTTCTGTTCAGAAATCTCATTCTGAAGAATATTCTGCACTTTATGAAATACGCAATGACATCCTCAGGTAAAGAAACCAAATTTACCATGCATTTTGTAAATTTTTTAAAGCATTTTTTCACCTTTTGGTGAGGAGTCTCCATAGTAACAGTTAAACATTATTTCCATGGTCTGTAACTGTTTTAAAAAACCGTTTTTTTTTTTTTTTTTTTTTTTAGTTTCCCTTCACTTCTACTTATGACCGAAAGCCAAGTATTATCATCCTTTGTAACACTGGATCCTAGGAATTCATATTGAGGAAATATTTTTACCAAGAAACCCCCAACATACCTAAGTGCCTCGGTTTCCATGGCCACCTCAAAAGTCATACCTTGTAGATCAAATGAAGGAGGTTCATCACATTGTAGCTCATCATCATCCACTACAAAAATCATTGCAGATAAGCAAAGTTCTTCCTCTAAATTTTCTGTGTTAATGTTAGGAGCAGTGGTATCTATTTTTAGCAAGGGTTACATCTGAAATATTGGTATCATCGCATTCTTGTTCTGTGTTATACGGAGATCCCATCAAGGCAATTTTCTATCCAAGAAGATTTTTTTTTTTTTTTATTCTGTACGTTATTTGTGAAGGGGATGGGTGGTCATAGTTTCCATTCATTTGTCTAAGACAGTAGAAAAAATGCTCTAAACAATCTTGGTTCAATCTCTAGGTCAGCAAGTAGCGTTACATTATATTTCTCATTTAACATTCGGTACAGCTTAGAGAGAGATTTTGAAGAAAGTATTAGCTCTTTCTGAAATTGATACAAGAAATTCTTCCCACAAACTCACTTCTTTTGCAGTCTCAATCATTTGTTCCAAAATCTGATTTCGTGTTGCCAAATTTGCCCCATTAGGCATTTCTCCATGATTAATTTGAATCTGTGAATACCCTTGAATTAAAAAGATCAAACCACATATTTGCTCACCAAAAAAACTGCATAGATTTGGCTGTTGTTTCAGATAACAGCTGTGCAGCCAGACGAACATTCATTCTTCTAGGTCCTTCTACATCAATATGACAATCATGTAATTTGAACGATGTCTTTAAGTCTTTCCTACTTCTCTTGACTATCTCTCGTATGCTTGAATTTGTCACATATTTGCATCCTTTGCGTCCATCCATTTGTCTTGTGTTTCTGTATCTTTCGGAAACCGATTAAATTGATTTTCCTATCGAATAATTTGTAAAGTCAGGCACTGCGCAACTAGGCATCGTGACAAGTTGGTGCGAGTTAAAATTCTGTTGGCCTTGGGACCAATATGACCTTGGGACAGAACAAGGCCATGAGACAGAGTGAGTGGGAGAGAGATGGACGTCTGACCATCTGGCCCGCTCATTACAGACTGACCATAGGTTCAGAACTTCAGACTTTAGCCTCGGAGCCCTTTTTGAACCTATTGACGTCATGGATGCGCATACAACAAAAATTTCAAGCGCCCGTGGGTTGACCTGTTTAAATCCGGGGGCAGGCGGGCCTACCTGCCTACCAGACAGTAGTTACTGCTTAACCACTTTGTTAAAGAATTTAACGGCCGTAATTCCAGCTACTCTGAAAGTAATTTCTTATGTAAAGGACTGAGGGTTTGTATATCGTGTAGGAACAAAACAATTTCAATTTCATCAAAATGAATGTAACTACTCTCAATGATTCGATAGCAATTCACGTAATTACTGAGAGAACCAAGACATTTCGCTGCCACCTGACTGACGTGAAACTATGAATTGGCGCCCAAAGGCGGACTCAGGTCTAGAAAAAATATGAGCACGTATTTTTTCACGACAAATACCATGATTTCCATTATTTCCAGTACATCCCCCTGGTCAGAATCCTTACAGTGTATTGCTGGGAAATCATTAAAATTGGAAAAATTTAACTTAGGTTCATTATCCATGTTACAGTTACCTGCCATATGAGTCTGTTTTCCGTAATTGTAACACGTCTTTTTTGGGCCATTATTGTCGTGAATAAATCCACGATTAGAACAACGGTAAGGCCTCGATGTGGTTAGGCGGACAAACCTACCCGAAGGGTTAAGTTAAAGTCCTCGCACGAGGGTAACAGGAGTAGTAGTCAACGAGATTTGTACAATGTTATTACAAAAATAAAGCTTTATGAATTAAAAATATGACAAAACAGTGACACATGAATAACGGGGACATATTACCCCTAAACTAATGCAAAAAACACGTAGTGGGTCTCGCGACCTCTTAAAAATATGAAAAATCCCTCAAAATGTAGTGAGAATTTAGCAAATCAACGAGGGATACATTCCCAAAAGTTCACTAAACAATGATTTTCACGATTCTAGAACACTAGCCCAACGATGGCTAAAATAAAGAACGATTATTTACTTCTAGATTTCATGGTCACATTGCGTCGCTCGCAACTTCCCCTCATGGTCGTGTTCACACGCGCGTGCATCCCCTACTCTGCCCGTAAGAGTTTGGATTGTGTTAGGTCTGATAGAAGAAAGAGAGGACGAGCGGTGGCTGCAGACACTTTTAATACCCGGACGCATTTTCTATTCTCATATGTAATTTACGTTATCACAACAAATTCCATGGGGGGAGGGGGGTGAAGCGAGGAACGATTAAATCAGAAATATCATAAAAGGACCATTCTGCTGTGCCGCCAGATCGTCCTATACGTGGCAGTTCGCCTACCAAGGAACTTTTTGCCTACCAACAAAAGGCGGGAAAGTGTAAGTGGATGAGAGGGATTACATCACGAGAAACTTTTGCATGAGTTTTTCGCGACAATTGTATAGAAGAACAACAGTATAACCACAAATATTTATGGAGAATGAGATATTTTTCTTTCTTCCATTTTCACAGTGCGTGATCCATTTAACAAACTGGCCCTCCCATGAGAAAAAGTCTTAGATGGAGGACTTTTCCATACTGGCTGAGGGCAGCAGTTGAAAGGGAGGGTTTGGCCAAATCCAAAATTGGTAAGAATATCGTATTTGAATAATAAGTAAGTATATTACATCTGCTCAAATTAAAATTATCCATTATGGCTTTAAAGACGTATAAAGACGTAAAAAAACAAAAAAAATAGCCTCAAGAAATTTCACAGCAACTCTGTTATTTGGTATATTCTGAAATCATCGTATGTCTTTTCCATTAATTTATAACTTATTGACTTTGACATCACATGCGGAGTCATGATTAGGGAGATTAAAAAAATACTTTAAACGAAATGATGTCTTTGGTTTGTCTCACAGACAAAAAAGGGGTTGGTCTCCCATAGCGCTCTCTGGCAGAAAACGTTCCGTTTTCTATGATTTCATCAGAACGTTTTCTATGATTTCGCCACATTGCTGAAGCGACCATCGGGCCTCGGCCTGAAAACTAGCCGGTGTCTACGCATTTCAGGGCTGTGACTAATATTTTTTCGACGATAAAATCTTTCCAAAGCATCGGATATGGATCGTATTTTGGAAATAGCTATTTGTAGCCACAGCGTAATTGGCAAAAATATGCAGTGATGTCTAATATCGACGTAATAGCAGGGTTCCCCGTAGTATGGTAATGATCGAAACAAATATTTGACCCTCTTGTGCAATAAGTAATACCTTGAGTAGGAGTATCCGATAATGATCGAAATTCTAAGACAATATATACTAAAAATGGATGATAAAATCTAAATTTTTTTATCTGAACAGTGAAAGTAAATGAATAAAGACATTGTGAGAGATTTTGGCTAAACTTAATTACTTGAAACTACTTCTTCCCTTCTTAGCAGTCGTCACCTGAATAGCCGACAATAGGAGTTGAAACCACAGATAGAAATACAGATTTGATTTAAAACAAATAGAAAACCCGAGTAAAACGCTTACTATAGAAAGTGTCATTATCAATGAAAGTAGTCACTGTATTACGTTCTTAACACCAATGTCATTGATAAAACAGAAGAAACATGACAGCACCAAAGTCCAGTAACAATGGAAAGGCTAGGCAAACCATTTCTGAGAATGATGATATATTACGGTTTCCATTGGTGATACTACGGGTAATTAATAAGAATTTGGCATTGGTAGATATGGAAATATTATAGCAAAAGAATTTGGTTAAATATACTACATATGGTAATATTAATATTTTCATTGTACAATTTTACATTGGCTATGGGAAAACATAGCAACGCAATTTTTATTTGCCCTTTTACTATCACGAGTATGGAAAAGAGAGATATACAAAAATTTAGTTTATATCAAGGCCTTTCTATAACTTTTCAGACCAAGAAAAAACAATGGCCGAGGATTCTTGACTGATAAACTATCTCACTCACTACCTGCAACGACCTTAGATAATCTAATGAATTTTAAAGACAAAACTTTTAAATACTACTTAACTTATTCCAATTTTCTTTTTTATGAATATATGGATACATGAGAAATGTATTTATTGTATGTATGTGTTCCAGTGTTAGTGTGTACTACCTTTGTGAATTTCAGTTTAATTTTTACTCATTCGTCATCACACAGCATGAACTAGTCGGTTCTAGAGCTTAGTCTTAGGCACAGTACTGGCTTTTTAATTTTTTAATTTTTAATCCTTTGGGCCAGCCCTATGAGAGCTGAAAGTCAGCTCAGAGGTCTGGTTAAAGTACTTTAATAATAATAATTAACAACTGACCTCCTTGTATGTATACACACACGCACACTGTCGGGGTGTTGTCTTATTTGATAAGCCTTGAACAAACTTATCAACGCTCATGTTTCTCGATGATTTCATGCTTCATCTCCATCGTCATCTTGCGTTTTCTCTTCTCACTGCCAGTTTTGTATCCTTGGGTAGTTAGTGTTCTATAGCATCCGAGGTATAGGGTCAAGCTGTAAAATCCTGACAAATTACTATCAAAGAAGCCCCCACTGACCGACTTGTAAGTTCTATTGTGTTTTGTTATAATTTAATTTGTTTATTGTATTTAATCTATCGTATATATTTATGTAAATCTGTATGCTTGAATATTATGGGGTTCTGATGTAGTGTTAATGTATTTACAGAATCCCTCTCTCTTGCCTAATTACTGTAAGGATAATGGTCCCCTGCATCTAACTTGTATTGCCTTGCTTGATGTCGGCTCCAATGCAGCGTTTCGCTAATCATCTATTTCTTATAATGCTGTGATCCTAGTTTCGTTAATACCTATTTAGTATGATATATCTTGTATATATTGATATAAGGGTATATTTGTTGAAATATAATAGTTAAATATATTATTCATTCTAATTGACATCCGAATGCACCTATGTAAGTGGCCCATCAAGAGCCAAGGGGAACTTATTGAGATCTCTTAAGACCAAAATCTTGACACACACACACACATAATTTATGTATCGTGCATTTGTACCGAATCTGTGTATTTACTATACTGCATATGTATTTATGCATAATCTATCATCCTCTTCTATGGTGTCGGAATTTGAATAATAACAATGATAATTATAATATTAATGATAAAAATAATAACTGATTAATATTGTGATTATTATCATTATATGATTATTATTATAATTATCAATACTTTGCATGGCTGTGTGCATACGAAATAATATAAGAATTCCATATATACTACTACTATTGTTACTATTACCAACACCTGAATCTTCATTCATAAAGTATATGGGCGGGGTGTACAGTAAAGTACAACGTTATACTACAGTATCTGTAAGTGGGAGGGCATTCAGTGGTGACTTTTTACAAGCTTCTATCTACGAGCCTGCTAGATTTAGCTAAGTTTCCCTTTAAATTTCTTTGGTTTACTCTGAAAAGTGCCTTAATTATCAACATTAGACATCACTGCATATTTTTGCCAATCAGGCTGTGGCATCAAATAGCTATTCCCAAAATACGATCCATATCCTATGTTTGGTAAGATTTAATAGACGATAATCAATTAGACTCGGCCCTGAAATGCAGCAAACAAGTTATTTTTAAGCACCGATTAGTTCACCGCCATCTTAATCACAAGTTGGAGTCAGTGTCACGAGAAAAACCTTCAAATACGGTCTAAAATCACAAAATGCGAAAAGCGTTTTAACAGCGTTCGTAAACAATCAAGGGTTGTTCTTCTGTAAAATGGAATTAGCTGGTTGACTCTCATAAAAATTAATTTAAATATTAAGGGATGTCCAGACGAGCGGGCCTGATCAGTGGGCAAGCACGTCATCGGGCTCATATATATACATATATATATATATATAACTATATATATATATATATATATATATATATATCTATAGATATATATATATATCTGTATAATATATATTAGATATATATATATATATATATATATATATATATATATATATATAGATATATATATATATATAT
>NC_087214.1:60671212-60676212 GCF_015104395.2 Macrobrachium nipponense | reverse complement strand
TTATTCTTATGCTGCAATAAACCTCTCTTTATAAATTATTGAATACTAAATCGATTAATATTGCTTGTTAACATGATTATAGGGTTCTATCATAGCTTATGACTTATATATTAGGGATTTCTGAATCATTAAATAAAATCCTTCAGTTAATGTAACATTAATTGTTATGTATCTTTATCTAAAATTGAGAGGACAGTTAAAATTAAACAAACTTATTCTCATATTATCTTATTATTTCACCAATATAGTATACAGTAATTATTTTCCCTTTTTTTTGGCTTGTGCTTATGATTGTATACTGTACATAACTAAGCGACTGTACACAAATGTTCTAGCAAAGAACATAAACAATGTAAAAGAAATGGCACATGCTTCATTTGCATGCGATAGTCATACAAGTCATGCAAACAAAACATGCATATATCAGAATTTAAATAGCAAACAAAGCATCGGATAATCAAAACCAATAATATGAAATCAAAATGAAAAAGCAGACTTAACTTGCATGCTGATTAGGCAAAAGTTAAGCAATATTTGTTAATAAAACTAAGAAAAGTACAAAAACAAAGTAGTAAAAGTAAGGTACCCTTTCATAACAAATGCAATGCTGTATTTTACAGAATACTGTATAAGCAAAAATCTAAGTTTAACCTAATCTTCATAAAAAGCAAATAAAAATTTAAATCACAAATCAAATAGGAAACAAACCTAATTATAACAATTTATTAAAATCTCATAGCCCAATTGTGGGAGTTCTCAAAAATGCATATTCAATTGGCACCCTTTTATGAAGGTAATGTAACCAACACTTCTGCCTGGTATTTTCTAGTAAAATGCCATTTCTGCAAGAAGCATGCACATTCCTAAAAAAATTTGAAACAATTATTCTAATTGACTTGAACCATATTCCATTTTGTATCATGTACAGTACAAGCAAATATCATAGGTTTTCACAACTTGTTTTGCCAATTTATTACTACTGTATTACTGCGTACATTTGCTGCCAAATGGTAAATTTACTTTGGAATACTATGTGGGGTGTTGGTACCAATTACAAGATTTCATTTTAAAAATTGAACAATTATGAGCATATAATGTGGGAGCAGATATGCTGGTTTGCATGTAATTTTTTTTATTTTGAATGCTTTTATCCATACATATAGGAAAATTCAATCATAGATTAAAAGGTTAGTGAACTTGAAATTAAAGTAAAACACTCTAACTTAACTAACCTACTTATGCTCTCCCATATGAATGCTCCCACAAGATCCATCCTTCCTGATGAAACAACTTTGGTTTGCTAAATAGTTGCTTATTAATGAAAAATTAAGGTAAACATTCATAACTACAACCCAATGGTAAGCTGCTGAGAATATAACATTAGTATAGTATATATACAGTATATCAAAGTTGCTGTGAGTAGCCTATCTGGAAAAGGCATGGAGACCCAATATTCACGAATTGCATGACAGTGATAGGAATTGGTATGTTTATTTCATATTTCTAGAGATTTTCAAGATATGCAAATATAACTTTAAGGTATTTATTTGAAATACAATTGATGCCTGTAAATTACAAGAAAATAAAGTTTTTCGAGTTGCTTTTGATATGTTTTGCAAGATAGCTTCATTTCCATTGCAAATTACTGTTGACATGGAAGGTAACTGTTGGCATGGTTATGGTATGCTGATATAGTTAGGTTACTGTTGACATGATTAGGCTACTGATGTACACTACCAGGAAGGTTAGGTTGGTTGTTGGGGTTTCAAATGGCAAATTTTTTTTTCTAGTCGAAAATCACATATACATATATTTTCTTTCCGCTTAGAGGCGTCCACCGTATTGTAAATATTTTCCAATCTTTTTATTTCGGAATAACACTGCAACCACCGACGCATTCAATGTTTTGCTTTGGTCTATTTTATTTCTTCATTTTCTCTAAAAGTCATCATGTACTTTGTAACAGATGTAATGATTTTTTTTATACCTTTCTTTATTCTGAGGAAAAGCTGAAAATCAGATTGGGAAAATCCTTTTTCTCCTATTGCAAAACCACACACGGGTGATGATGGCTACGCCCACTCATGATTGAAATTGAATGCCCCGCTTTGTGAAAAAGTAAACAAACAGACGATGTAGGCAGGTGCAATGCCAACGCCATCTTCATTTCATGCCAGGTACTAAATTGTATGCGGCCGATGCGGCTGTAGCTTGAGCTTCCCATCTTTCGTGTATTGTCTTTGCCTTTAGATAGAACAAGTGAAGGCAATTTCCCATCTGCAAGCCAATTTCAGCCTAAAATATTTACATTTAGAAACAAAGCAAGCATATCCTACGCAGTGTAATTAATTGTAAAATGACACCAACCAGAGACAACAACCATGAAGTACAAACACTATTTAGTTCATATTTCTAAAAATCTAGGATGTCGTTAACAGCAACACAAGTGAACAAGCTGGTTATATTGAAACCGACCATAATTTCGTTGTCGTTGAGCTTACGATTTTGGAGTTTATCACAAAATCGACAGAATTAACATCACGAGACCTTGAAATTGTACTAAATAACGGTTGTAACAATGAGAAAGAAATCTAGACCGTGAATATGACACTACCAACTGTGGTTATTATAGGTCTCGTGGGATAATTGGATCTGAGGCATAACATTTTTTGCTAATTTCTGATCTCTTACTTGGTGTTCTTTACATTTTGATATCTTTTCATATTGTATAATCACCTCACAATATATAATTTTCATTTAGTGAACACTGATTTGAATACTGACATTTTCATTTGATTCCTTCTAAAGATATAGAGATTCTAATAATGAGAGCTTTGATTTTTTTTTCTTCCAGACAGAGAGAGCGAGATAGACAAAAGAGACGCTTCATATAGATGTTCTACATCGGTGTAGAGGGTATTACGTTGAAAGATATAACAAAACAAAAATATTGCGATGATAAATAAAAATCTGTGGATATAGTTCAATGTTGGATGAGAGTTTCAAACTAGAGATGTTTTCACTTCGTTAGCAACATGTAAGATAGCAAGCAAGAAATATTACTCCTCCACCTGTGGAGCTTCTCGTTTTTCTGAACAGTATTCGTCTATAATTTCTTTCTCCATCTGTTTTCCAAAACAAAGAAATATGCAGGTCGCTGTCTTGAAAAGTCGAGTGTACAGTCTTTCCACGACCGGATTCCACTGCGTTCCCGCCACAGAAGTTCTAGAACAGTTGGCTTGCGGCAAACAAGCGATAGTGTCGGGGTCAGGGAATGAATCTAGAATTGCTAGAGAAGCAGCACTCTGGCTACAGAACCCTCTCGAAGCAGCAGGAACTGAAATTTTCTCTTTCCTGGTCTCTGCTAAATCATCCGCCACCATACGTTCTTTAGTTAATTAAGTAAGTAGTCATGTCCTATTCCCCAACCTGTGTCAAATGTCAGTTATGTGTTAGTTAGACTTTTTTTTTTTTTTTTTTTTTTTCAAGTGAAGCCGAACTGTGAATCTCTTACGGACCACGTGGTCCTCAGTGTAGTTAAGTTGCAAATTTCAGGGGTGTTGTCGTAGTGATAGCGTGAAGTTATGGTTCAAATGTTTATTTTTTGTAATAAAATCTTTTAAAAAATCCAGCTTTACCTAATTTACCGGTAAAAACCCAGTTGCTATGGGATATTTCGCAACCAACCAAGGCAAAAAGAACAGCCCTCGAGTAATAATTGTTAAAATTAAAACTTTTATCTTTTATTCTATTTTCTAGTTGTTAAAGTTACTCTTTCTTATATTTCTAGATAAAATGGTGCAACTTCATTTTTACAAAGATGTTTAGTGTCATCAAGTGATGCCACTTAACCCAGCTATGCGTTTATTGTTTATTGTCTTATATGATTTAGACCACTGCCGTTTTAGTTATCAAACAATATTTAACGTTGATTAAAATCGCATATTCCCGCCTCCTAAAGATAATAAAAGATACTACTACACTTGCGCTTCTGCTCTTCCAACAGCAATAATATTGTAGTTACATTGTCAGGCGTCATACCTAACGTTCCTGCTTAATTGCAATCAGGGAACCCTTCGCCCACTGCTGTCCAATAACTGGGACTTCCCCTGATATCTCCTGACCCTTCGACGAACCTTTCAATTACAGACGCACGATCATGGGTAACTGTTAACTCTAACCTTGAATAAAAACAAGGAGAATAAGTTTCCTAGAATTATGAAGAATTACGAATGAAGGCAAAGCCCGTATCTGACTTATGTACTTTTAGTTTTCTATAGAAGAAAACTATTGAGATGGCTATTTGTCTGTCCGGCCGTACTTTTTCTGTCCTCCCTCAGATCTTAGAAAGTACTGAGGCTAGAGGGCTGAAATTTGGTATGTTTGATGATTGGAGTGTGGATGATCAGCATACCAATTTGCAGCCCTCTAACCTCTGTGGTTTGTAATACCTGAGGGAGGACAGAAAAAATGCGGACGGACAAAAAAATATATTCATCTCAAAGTGTTTTCTTTATAGAAAACTAAAAATTTTTTTTTTTTAACCTAAGTCAGATACGGGGTTTGTCTTCATTCGTAATTCTTCATGATTCTAGGAAACTTGTTCTCCTTGTATTTATAGGCTTAGCCTTGCAATATCTCGAAAACAACATTTTTTTGGCAGTTTATTGGCTTCAAATAAAAGTCCAATTTTTGCATAATACCTTACGTTGTTTAGAAATTCAGATTTCCAAAAATTGGTTTCGAAGAGGATCCCAACTTAATCAAATGCAGGCCTTGAGGGAAATATTCTAGGGCTTCCATCTTCCAGTTCGTAAAGCGTATGAGAGGCTTCAGCATATTTGACCTCACTTGAAAGTTTTCATACGAAATTTTCGAGTTTTTCTACATTCCAATATATTTAGAATAAAAAACGAAGAATCTTTCATTCACGTGGACATAGATTGTGCATCATCTTAAAGAAATTACGACACCAACGACGGTTCCTGTAAATGAATTGT